>NC_061113.1:71962431-72042966 GCF_002878395.1 Capsicum annuum | reverse complement strand
GGGATATACGGTAGTGCCATAACTTCATATAGCTAGAAATATATATATATACACATAAACATGAGGTCATCTCAAAGCATAACCTAAATCATCATATCCTCATTCTAGGACCTCATTATAATACTACAAGATTTAATACTATCATACTCGGGGTTTCCAATCCACATGGCTAGACATGAAATGATCGTGCACAATAATGTCATCATAAGATAGAAGAGGCCATTGACATACCTCAGATCTCGTTACCGGATCAATGGCCAATCTGTCATAAGCTATCCATATAATGATCATAACAATGATAATAACAATATCAATAACAACGTGAATAACCAGCTATTCCGGACAACCAAATACCTAGCCAAGCCTATGCGTACCGCCACCGCCCCAGACTCGGAAGGTTCAATCAACATACAACAACACAAGGCATACTTTTTACCCATATCTATGCAATCGTCCTATAACAGCTGATAGACATAGGTGCATACTGGTGATAGGCGATGCGCATGCAGGGACAATTGCAAAGTACACAATCAATATCATAATCTCATCATCATAACCATCTCTATCATAACTGTCATCATCAATGTAATCAACCTTCGGCCTTGCCGGGTATTAATACATCATCACAGTATCTTTCGGCCCTGTCGGGTATCAATATCATCATCACACTATCCTCCGGCCTTGTCGGGTATCAATATATCATCACAATATCCTTTGGCCTTGCCGGATATCAATATATCATCACAATATCCTCTGGCCTTACCGGGTATCAATATATCATCACAGACGTCAATACACATATTTATAGACATATAATAGATGCACGGGCTCAAGACGTGGAAAAAGGAGGGTAAATCTACAAGCCTATTAGTATACTCATAATCATAATCATATAATCATAAAACATCTAACTTGTCGAGACATCCAAACTATTCAATATTAGCTAACCAACGCTTATTATCATTAAACCACTAGTTCACTAGTCTTTACATGACCTCTAATTATTAGCCTAAACATTATCCTTCACATCATCCATGTTCATGGGGTAACAACTAGTCATTATTAATAAGTAGTCAATACCCAACATCTAGTCAAGATTCATCACTAGACCATAATCACTGTTTATCCACTAATCAACATCATCATCTTATCATCCTATATTCGTTAATCATTATTAGCCGACACATTATCGTTTATCATCTAATCGTTTTTTATTAACTAACACCATTCGTTAGCTAACCATCATTTACCAACTATTCATCGTTATTAACTAGTTGTCTCTTATCACTAACATCTCTTATTATCTAGCCTAATTGATATGCACTTCTCGTTTAACAACTAATCGACATCATAAACTAAGTCGTCAAGTGCTACAGTCACCTATTAGACAACTGGCTACCACATAGCTGAACCCTTAATTAGGAAGAACAATCATAAGATCGTATTTCAGCTAGAATCACATCATTTACCAATATAATAATCATGAATGTACCAAATCTATGCATGCCATCACCAGTATTCAATCAGTGGAATAATAAGCATCATACCACATCTTTCTCCGACCCATACTGGAGAGGTGTATACAAACCATATATAAGCATATTCATAAATTGTAGTTGCATCCTTTATAATGATAAACGCTTTTTGGATATCCAATCCATATCATAACACGGCCCTCGGCCCAATAATATGTCTGGAATAATCACAACATCATAATCACGGCCTTCGGCACATATACATATCCGAACGCATATTGATAATCATATTTATAAGCTGTAGCATATCTCTAATCATCTCACATATAGGAGACATCTCGTATATAGGAGGCATAATATCAAGAGAAAATACATAAAGTCCCCCCTGATGTTGGCCGACTTTTACAAAAAGACACCTAAACTTTACTTTCGACCTATTACCCCACGAATTTTACTTAAGTCGTTGCAAATACCTTATTTTTTGCTTTATTATAGTCACAAGAAAGAGAGTGAATGCACGCACTAATCAGATGCTGTCACGTGTTAAATAATTTAATTTCATATTTTATTTATATTTTTGAATAAAGTTTTTCTTTTTATTTTATTTATATTTTTGAATAAAGTTTTCCTTTTTATTTTATTTATCACGCTACCCCACCCCCCTCTCCCCTCACCCCGTCCAACATCTCCCTCACAATCTCCCGTCCAGCAGCTTCCCTCCACCCCCACCCCCTGATTTCTCCATTCTTATTTCTCTTTGGATTTCAGTGTTAATTTTGTGGTTCAGTGGTTCCAATTTCGTGTTTATGTTAATTTTGTATTGATTTATGTGTTTGTTGATTGTCTAATGATGAGATCAAAACTCCATTAAAATGGAGCTTTATAGTTCTTCTAAGAGGATATACATTGGGTTTTTCAAAATGTAAAAACAAAAAAAAAAACTGAAATAAGAACTTGAAATTGAAGAAAGTAAACATGGTAATGGTAAAAGGTGAGTAGATTATGTTGATGATTGAGAGGATTGAGGAGAAAGAGAGCTATGGTGATGATGATGTTGTTGTTGTTGCTGTAATTGATGTTGTTGTTGCTGTAATTGATGTTGTTGAGTTATGGTGGTGGAGAAGAAGCTATCAATGAAGAAGACAATGGCGGGTGGGGGGGGTGTTGTGGGGTGGAGGGGGGTATGGAAGAATTTTAAAAAGTAAATAAATATTGATTTTCTTTTAAAAAGAAGATAAATTATATATCAAATTTTTTACACGTGGCAACTTTTAATTGGTAAATAAAGTCAATTTTGAGCCTTTCACGCGTTTGTTGTGCGTGTATACACGCAGAGGGTTAAAATGATGTATTTGCAACGATTTAAGTAAGATTCGTGGGGTGATAGGTCAAAAGTAAAGTTTAGGTGTCTTTTTGAAAAAGTCGGCCAACATCGGGGGGAACTTTATGTATTTTCTCTAATATCAATAAGCATATAATCATCTCTCATAGGAGGCATCTCACATCTAGGAGGCATAATATCAATAAGCATATAATCATCTCTCACATAGGAGGCATAATATCAATAAGCATATAATCATCTCTCACGTTGGAGGCATCTCACATCTAGGAGGCATAATATCAATAAGCATATGATATCTATAAGATATCTTATGTCTATAAGATAAGCATATGATAAGCATAATATCTGAACATGAGAGGGGAGAAACTGTCGGTCCCAGCAAGTCATAAATGACTTGGACAGCTATAGAGAAGCTCAAACGGTGAAGATAAGAGTAAATATGAAAAATGGCCGGAAAGGTCATTACACTGATGGGGGCAATAGACCAACTAATGGAGTTTGCTTCAATGATGATTTCCTCTTATTATCATTGAACCCTGTGATATGATTTTAAGGGTTCAATGGTTACCCTTGGGTGATCTCAAGCTTAGCTTTAATAAATTAACCCTGGGATTTTGGTAGCAAGGCAAAGAGGTAGTTTTGCAAGGAACCAGAGAAAGGACCAGAACTGTGGAAGCCATGAAGTTAAACAAATTAATCGCATAATTGTTGCCAATTATTTATAATCAGGGTATTGCCAACTGAAGAGGCATACCAGGAGGATTTGCAGATCATCTCTACCACAATTCTAGCATTTATTGAGGAGTTCTGGTCACTGTTTCAAGATCCCAAGGAGTTGGAGTGATCATATAATCCCTCTTCAACAGGGAAGTAATCCAGTTAATGCTAGGTGTTATAGGTATTCTTCTGGATACATGGGTGTCATTGAATAGTTAGTGCTGGAAATGATGGATCAGGATGTTTTTCAATCAAGCTCTAGTCCTCATGCATCCTCAGTGGTGTTAGTAGGGATGAAAGGTGAATCTTGGCGGCTATGTGTAGATTATAGAGCACTCAACAAGATGACCATCAAAGACAAGTTCCCCATTCCCATTATTGAAGAGCTTCTGGAAGAACTTGGAGGGTGTTAGTTTTACTCTAAGGTGGACCTTAGTTCTGTTGACATCAGATTAGGATGACCAAGGAGGATGTCCAAAATATTGCTTTTAGGACACATACTGGTCATCTTGTTGATTGCCCTTTGGGCTCACTAATGCACCTTCCCTTTTCCAAGGACTTGTGAACCATGTGTTCACAGATTACTTGAGGAAGTTCATATTGGTATATTCTTTGATGATATTCTGATTTATAGCAAAAGCTTAGAGGAGTATTTTGCAGCATAAGGATTACTTTCATCTATTAGTGCAACTCAGGTTGTTTGTGAGGAAGAACAAGTGTTTATTTGGGGTAGCAAGAGTGGATTACTTGGGCTATTTTGTACTACTGAGGGGGTGTCTACAGATCTTAAAAAGATCTTGGTTATCCAGAACTGATCCATACCTAAAACCTTGAGGGAACTAAGGAGATTCCTTGGGTTGGCGATATTGTAGAAGGTTTATCAGAAGGTATGAGGTCACTAGTAAACCCGTTAACAAATCTACTGAAGAAAGAAGGCTTCCATTTGAGTGACAAGGCTACTGTAACATTTGACTAACTGAAGTTAGCTTTAGTAAGTTCTCTCATACTTAGCTTTACCTAACAACTTTCTAACGTTTGTTGTTGAAACAGATGTATGTGACTATGGGGTAGGAACAATATTAATGACGATGGCCATCCTTTGGCTTATTTAAGCAAGGTGCTCTCAATAGGACAGTTGGAGTTATCTGTGATGACAAAGAGCTTTTAGTTTTGGTCATAGCTGTGACCAAATGCTCACAATATCTCTTGGGAAGGCATTTCATAGTCAGGACAGACTAGAAGCCTTTGAAGTTTTTATTAGAACAAAAGCTTTGCACTGGAACTCAAATGAAATGGATACCCGAAACTTATGCAATTTGATTTAGAGAGAGAGTACAAGAAAAGAAGGGAAAACAAGGCTGCTGATTACTTTGAGTACTTTTTCAGCTTACCATCCAAAAATAGATGGTCAAACTGAAGTGCTTAATAGAGCAGTTGACGCATATTTGAGGTGTTACTTCTTATACTGCCAAATGGACTGGTCCCTCTATTTTCTCCTAGCTGAGTGGTGGTATAACTCAACATCAGTGTTATCAAAAACCAAAAGCACAAAAAATCTCTAAGGTCCATTGGGCTTTAAGCACAAAATGCGTAAAGCATGGACTCTAATGAAAAAAAGCGCAAAGGGAGAAAAAATATAAATATGTAGAATAGACCCTTGTGGTGGGGCCCTTCCCCAAACCCTGCGCATAGCGGGAGCATTAGTGCACTGGGCTGCCCTATTAATTTTTTTGAACAGTGAAATATCAATTGTTTAATATCTCCTCTTCAGAAGAGGCTCATTGGCAAGGAAAAGTATGCCTTAGAAAATTGATGATGACACTGAATCGCACATTAAGTGACGCGAAGTGCTCAACACATTTTGAGCCTCGCTCTAGGGCTTAAGCGCGCCTTTGATAACACCGCTCAACATATCAGTCATCTATACAGACCACCCCTTATGAGGCCTTGTATGGGCAGGCCTCTCCCATTCATAGAGAAGCTACCCAAAAAGAGGTGGATAGGAGTCTGAGTTTTAAGTCTCAACTTATCAATTTCTATTTGCATGGGCTCAATAGAGGATGCAATCACTGTCCAATAAACATAGAAGTGATAGGCAGCTGAATATTAGAGATTGGGTGTATCTGAAGATCCAGCCATACCCATAAGACAATTGACAAATATCACAATAGGCATTCACTATGTTGTCTGCTAAGTTTTGTGGTCCCTACAAGTGTTGCAGAAGATAGGATCACTAGAATATAAGCGGTCCTTGCCAGCTCATATAGCTGTTCATGCACCATTCATATATCTCAGCTGAAGTTATGTCATCAAGTGCCAGACACCATTAATCACCCTCCAATAATAAATGTAGCCAACCCTTTCTATATGGAACCTCAAGGCATCTTGGAGAGACGGATGATCAAGAGAGGTAATAAGACAATTTCTCAGATCCTGATACAACGAAAACACATGGTTAAGGACCAAGCCGCTTCGGACGACTTTGTGGACATGGAGATCAAATTTCCAAGTTTCTTCCTTGAGGACAAGGAAGGCTTTGAGAATAGGGGAATGATGCAGATTGAAAGTTGCTGAGGAGTAGTAGTACTTTATGCTGGGCAGTAGTGCTTAACTGTCATTGTCAAGTTAGTTATTAGCTTATTTGAATTGCACTTTAGTCCCTTATCTATTCTCAGGGAACTTTCCTAATTCACGTAATTGTTGATGGATGTATTGACGCGGCGTATTCAAGGGGAGGTGCCGTGGTGTATGCTTTTTGCAGATGATGTAGTTCTGATAGATGAGACTCGACGGGGTGTGAGTGACAAATTAGAGGTGTGGAGGCAAACCCTCGAGTCTAAAGGGTTCAGGGTGAGCAGAAGCAAAGCAGAGTATGTGGAATGCAAGTTTAATGACGTGAGGCGGGAGAATGAGGTAGTAGTGAAGCTGGAATCACAGGAGGTAGGTAAGAGGGAGAGTTTCAAGTATCTCGGGTCCGTGATCCAGAGTAACGGTGAGATTGACGAGGATGTCTCGCACCGTATTGGGGCGGGATGGATGAAGTGGAAGCTCGCGTCGGGGGTGCTGTGTGATAAGAAGGTGCTGCCCAAGCTTAAAGGCAAATTCTACAGGGCGGTAGTCCGTCCGGCCATGTTGTATGGAGCGGAGTGTTGGCCAGTTAAGAACTCGCACATCCAAAAGATGAGGGTGGCAGAAATGCGGATGTTGCGCTGGATGTGTGGGCTGACTAGAGGGGATAGAGTTCGGAATGAGACCATTCGGGAGAAGGTTGGTGTGACTCCAGTGGAGTGCAAGATGCGGGAAGCCCGATTGAGGTGGTTCGGACACGTGAAGAGGAGGGGCATGGATGCCCCGGTCCGTAGGTGTGAGAGGCTAGCGTTGGATGGTTTTAGGCGGGGTAGGGTTAGGTCGAAGAAGTACTGGGGTGAGGTGATTAGGCTGGACATGGAGTAGTTACAGCTCACCGATGACATGACCCTAGATAGGAAGGTCTGGAGGACGCGAATTAGGGCAGAGGACTAGGGCCAGTTTGAGTCGCTAGTGTAGGGAATTACTTGGTGGGGGTTTTTTCTTGTTAGGAGTCCGTGTTCCAGGTTTTATTATAAATCTGTGTGCTTTCCTCTGTTTTATATTACTTATGGGTGTCGTATTTATGTTATGTAATCTTGTGCTGTGCTTTACTATGTGTTTGTGTGGTATCTCGTGTCTTGAGCCGGGGGTCTATCGGAAACAGCCTTTCTACTTCTTCAGAGGTAGAGGTATGGACTGCGTACATCTTACCCCCCCAGACCCCACTAGGTGGGAATACACTGGGTTTGTTGTTGTTGTTGTTGTTATAGTAGTTTTCATTATGGACATGTTTAGTCCCTGTTAGAAACACTTAGAGAATAGTATTGGACTTGCCATCTTTGGAGTCCTTTGGGGATGAGTCATCATAGGGAGGGTCATATAAATTAATACTGATACACATTCTAGAAAGCATCTTGATCAATATTATACCCTAGCCGTAATTTAGCATTAGCTTCTGTATTTTCTTCTTCCCTTCCCCTGCTTCCCACTCTTCCATTGATCACTGTTCATTTTCAGTTTTACTGTTTCATTGGATCGGCAACAGTTGCTATCCCGATCCCTAGTGAAAATAGTGAGGAAAATGATCATTATTTTTCTTGCAAGCATCTTTCAAATTCAAGTTGGTCCTTTTATGTGCTATCTGAGTTCCAAAGTTGCCTGTTTTGTGATCTTTTGACTCTTTCATGTTTGATGTACATCTAAGCCTCTTCTCAATATATGTATTGATGGATGACAACTTACCTTTTCCTGATCTCTTTAACTTGTGCTAATCGTTGTTTCTTGTGAAATACTGTAAGGTCCGCAGCTGCTGCCCAGAGATTAGAGGGAGCAGGTTATGACAACATAGCATGCATAACATCCGGTCTTCAGACCATAAAGCCTGGTAGAACACTAAAACTTGATTTTAAAACTTGTATTTATGGACTAGCTGAAAACTGCCTAGAATTGTCTGTTTAGGAACATTTGATTCTGTTGGTTTGAAAGAGCTGCAAGATGCTGGCAAAGCTGGTCTAGTTACCATACAGGGCAAGATTTCAACAGTTCTTGGAGCTGTGCTTATCTGTAAGTTCTATGAGGATCTGTAAGTTCTATGAGGATACATCTTCAATGCTTCCTCTTAAGAGTTTAATCTTTCTGCGAGTAGAATTTTTTTACACAGTCAAATACTCAAATTAGTTGACATATTGCAGGAGGTAAACTCTTCTAGCAAGATCAGTATGGCAACATGAAAAATTAAGAAATAAATTATTGTAGCTAGTTAAATTCATTGCAAGTGTAAAATTTTTTCAAGTGTATATAGCTTAAATCCTTGGGTCTTCCGGAAACAACCTCTCTACCTCCATGTAAGAGCGAATTTATAGGTCATAATATGGGGCAAGTGAATCCGTGGTCTCTCGGTTAAAGTAGGTATTTATGTATATATTTTTTAAAATATGTATTAAATAATTTGCTTGCGCCCGTACTACAAGAAGCTAAATGCTGCACTTGGTTGGATGTTGAGTAGACTAGGGATCAATTTCCACTTAATATATTTTTTCTGTCCTTTTTAATGGTGCAATTCTCCTATGGAATTGCACTTGGTATGTTATTGTATTTGTTAAATCCGTATTACTTCATGCATAATGAGTTGATGCTCTTTGTTCATTTGTTAAAGGAATGACTGATCTTTCAGGTGCACTTTTATTTGTAACTTTCTTCCCTGATCAAGCAGAACAGCTTCTTCAAATGGCTCCTTCAAGCTAACACTTAAATTTTTGCTTAGTGTCTCCATATGTTGAGGGAATTTGTGTAGAGAGAGAATTGTTTGCTATTTGCTTTTGTACATGTCTCACTTTATTAATATCTGATTGAAAAATGTGTATTGCTTTTTCTTAATTAAATACTTAAGGCTATTTCTTTTTGTTTTTCCCTCTAAACTTTATCTTTAATTTCTATGTCCGAATAATAAAGATTGAGATGATTGAAGGAGAAAAAAAAACAACCAGAGTGAAGAATTTCTGAGTCTTCACAAAAAAGGGCTGACCTGCAGCTGGGTAAACTATAATATAGACAAAAATTCTCTTCTTTAATATCCAAGAACAAATTTAATTTTCTCTCCACATCTAACATTTCTAGTTCTGACACCTCCAATCTTCATCAACAACCCACTTGAATTGCAAAAGGACCCCACCCCACAAAGTCTGGGCCTCCGATAATATTTCTAAAACGCCCTATTAAATCTTTTTTGTCTATTCACTCTTAAGATATTTTAAAATAAGTGACCAATGACACTCCCACACCATCTCTCTAACATTTGGTAAACGAAGAAAGCCAGTGTCATGCGTACCAACCAATAAATCTTCTTTAATATCCGCCTCTTTAGATTCTCAATCATCACACCCGGGTGAAGAAATAAAATAACCCACCTCATCAAGTAACTTCCACTCTTCCCAAACATGGCAAGGACTCAAATTCCCCCTCCCACTCCTCACCCCCCCACATCCCAACCAACACATCAATCTCTCCTTCCCCAGTCATTCTCCCTCGATTAGTCAAGCCATGAACGATCCCCAATCACCAATAGTTATGCCACTTCCGTCCTACCTCTACCCATCCAACCTCAATCATGGATCGAAATGGGGTTGCAGAGACATGCCGTGACCTTCTCGTTGGATATCAACGGGAATCAATCATTAATTGTACTCCAAAATGAGAAACAATTAGCCTAACTTGTAACAGAGAGACCGAGGATTTCTTTAGAGAACTTTATAAACCAAATGTGGTCGACCAACAATCCCAATCCAACTCCTCCTTCGACAATGTCAGGCTTTGTTCAACTCATGCAAGGGTTATGGAACCTAATCCACTTCTTGAGTCTATTCCCAAATATGAACAACATAGTTCAAACCCATTCTTCACTCCCCAAGAGTTGATATCAACGAATCCCATTTTCTTTCCTTGGCAGCCAATGCCGATCAATCAAGGCTGACCCATGTTCATTCCAACCCCAAGGTTTCACCCTCAAGACAAACCTCCTCCCCAAAGGCCCCCACCACACTTGAAAACATTACATAAAACTCTCGCTATGGAACTATAAAGAATAGGAAGGAATCCACTCACAAGAACAACATTCATAAAAATCTTAACTCTGAAATATACTCCCTTATGGTGTTTCCCAAAAGTGAGGACAAAAAATATATTCACAATTGTCCAACCAAT
Organism: Capsicum annuum; assembly: GCF_002878395.1. Lineage (NCBI taxonomy): Eukaryota > Viridiplantae > Streptophyta > Magnoliopsida > Solanales > Solanaceae > Capsicum > Capsicum annuum. The sequence continues at coordinate 72,032,664 of NC_061113.1, read as the reverse complement.
TTGACGAAGTGCTATTTTGTACTACGTTCGGCAGTCAATCAAGACTTATCAAAGCATGTTCTTATTATGGCTCCTACAATAAAGCCGAATCCCCTCTCGAACCTAGAGACTATTAACGACTCTTTTCCAAACATACCTAACAGCCCGATGGAACAAGATATGAGTTTTGTTGTGTGGATACTCGTGCTAATAATGATGCTTTTAAAATAAATCTTAAGGAAATCATTCGAAACCATAACCCATGTTTAGTGGCCTTGCTTGAAATTAAGATGACAAACTATTTAATTCTTAAAGATGTTTTTGCTTTTGATGAAATATTCTGTCACAACCGAATTAGGACTTACCCTTGATAGGTATCTCAAGTCCGCCGTGGATCGGAGACCACCCCTTTTGCCTAGTCAAACAGGATACAATATATTAACAATGGCTGAATTTTGAATATATAACAAGATAGAATAATCAAAACTTGAGAATTCTAAGAACGTCAACAACCATCCCAATCCACACTATCCACAAAGCCTCTAACTGAACTAAAAATAAATCTAAGTCGGGACATTCCTCCACCGACAGCCAAAACCAAAACCAAAGAAGTAAGCCTAAGACATAAACGGAACATGACTTCAAAATGATAGCTCTTTAGGAGAATGGAAGCTCACCACTTTAAAACTGACAACTGCCAATCAAAAATCCTACTACTGCACAGGAAAAATAGAAGTGTCTCCGGTTCCTGCATTGCATGGGGGTACATCGTCCGGAGATGGTTAACGGGTTGAGTGCTAGCATATAACTCAGGAAAGGGATAAATAGTGCACACGATGTACATATATATATATATATAAATATATATAATCATGCTGGGGTAGGGAACAAGGGCTAGCATAAAGTAAAATATCAGCCTGGACTATGTAGCTTAATCATTAAAAATAGGTACCCACGGGCTATATGGGTTCAGCTCTCCCTACTGAAAGGCCCCATTGCATGTTTACCGCACGAATCAGAGGTATCAAGGAAGACCAGAGAAGGCCCCGATCCCACATCAATCCAGGATACACATATATAATAAGTGTGTCATAAGCATACGACAAATATAAATTTTCAGTACATTCCCTTAAGACTCACACCGACAAACATGAGTTTTCAGTACAAGTCTTTCAAGACTCACACCTTCACGACTTAGCTACGTAATCCCATTAAGCCTAATCTAAAACAAGTTTCACATAACTCATTTATTTAATCATGGAATGACACATTAAGGCACACCACAAGTATCGTCATACCCTTATGATTGCAAGTTTACACTCATGTCATTTTAATCATATTCTATCATCTTAGGAGAATGCCACGACCCTTTTTGTTTATTAAATCAAATTTGGAGAATACCTCGACCCCTTTTGTTTATCAAATCAACTCAGGAGAATGCCTTGACCCCCGAGGTTTTAGTTTCAGTCAAACCACGACCAACAAGGCCTTCAAAATCCATGTTTAACCTTTTAACATGCAATGCAATAGTGTGGATAAGTAATGTCAAATCATGTGAAAAACTGTATTTCAAAACCAAGGACACATGTGGGTTGAGGGAATAGAATTTCTAAATCAATTTCAATACCCAAAGCCATCAAATTAGGGGAATGCCTCGACCCCCTTTTCCAATTGCCACACCCATACACCCCATTAGTCCAAAAACATTCAATTCAAAACATGAATAATTTATAATAATCATGGAAAAACATTTTAAGACACAACAATGCCAAAACTCTCAACCCATGTCCAAACCCACATTCAATTCACATAAAAAATCATTTAATACACATTCTTAAAGGAAAATAAGTTTGAGGGTAGAGTCACATGCCTGAAAGTACAGAGACTTATGGAGAGGAATCAACCCTTGATCCCTTAGATGACCAACTTTGAGAAACCCTAGCTTGTTCTTGCCTTAGAGATTTGAGCGAGTTTGAGAGTATTTATGATTGATAAAAGTTGTAAATAATGGCCCCAAGGTGTTTTATGTACGTGGGTTCCAAGTGGTAAAGAGGTAAATGTCCAAAGTTCCATTCATTAAAAACTGAAAAATTATCGTCAGTGACTACGGGTCACTATATGACTCGTACGAACTCACTACGACTTGTAACTATGAGTCGTAATCTGGATAGTAGCTAAGGGACCCTTCTCTGATGACCCTACAACTCATACCACACGACTCATCAAGAGATCCTACAACTCGTAGGGTCCTAGGTTTAACTAGGACAAAAATATTTAGGGTACACACTGGTCTCCCAATGATTTGGACACCACAACTCATTACCTTTAGTCGTAATTAGGTCAGTAGTATGGGCACCACTCACTGGTTAGATGATGATTTGGCTCCTATAGCTTATAAGGATACCTTATGACTCGTAAGGTGAGTCGTAGGTTGGCAGTATGTTCAAAAACTCAAAAATTTTGAGGGACTAAAATCTGAGGTGTTACATTCTCACCCCAGGATCATTCATCCCCGAATGATGAGACAAGGTATCCATTAGCACGATTTAATACAAAACACAACCACACTTACCTTTAATAAAGATAGAAAGCAAAGATATTAAGAAATACACATACCTTAAGCATGATTATCCCAAGCGTAAAATAGGAATGGATATTTGAACTTCATGCTATCTTCAGCTTCCCAAGTAGCTTCTTCAACCTCATGATTCCTCCATAGAACCTTCACCAAAGCCACATTCTTGGTCCACAACCGACGGACTTACTGATCCAAGATTTCAATCATGACTTCCACATAAGACAAGGAATCTGAAACACCAACACTGTCCAAAGGAACAGCCAAGGAAGGATCACCCACACACTTCTTCAACATCGAAACATGGAAGACCAGATGAATGGAACCCAAACTAGAAGGCAAATCTAACTTATAAGCCACATTGCCTATTTTCCTAATGATCAAGTACGAACCGACATATCGGGGACTGAGCTTATCCTTCCTTCTAAAACTCATCACTCCCTTCATGGGAAATACCTTCAAGAATACCCGATCGTCAACGTCAAACTCCAACTCGGTTTGCCTCACCTTCGCATAGGACTTTGGCGACTTTGAGTTGTCTTAAGTCTATGCCGAATCACCTTTACCTTTTCCATGGCTTGGTGACCCAAGTCTGGGCCGAATAACCTAGTCTCACATACTTCAAACCACCCGATAGGAGACCTAAACCTCTTATCATACAAATCCCCAAACGAAGCCATCTGAATACTGGAATGATAGCTATTATTATATGCAAACTCTTTGAGAGGCAAATAGTCAAGCCAACTACTACTAAAGTCAACCACACAAGATCTTAGCATGTCTTCCAAAGTATGGATAGTCCTCTCCGCTTGTCCATCCCTCTGAGGGGTAGAAAGTGGTGCTAAGGTTCACCTTAGTCCCCAAACCTCTCTAAAAAGAATGCTAAAAGTGAGACGAGAACAGTGTACTTCTAGCGGATATAATAGAGATTGAAGCACCTTGAACCTTGAGATTTCCTGAATGAAAAGCCTAGCGTAATCTTCCACAAAAAAATTAGTCCTCACAGGCAAGAAATGAACAAACTTTGTCATCCTATCCATAATGACCCAAATCGAATCTAATTGGCTATGAAACCACGAAAGACCTGTAACAAAATCCATATTGATCACTTCGCACTTTCACACAGGCAACTCAATCTCTTGAGACGAACCACCAGGCCTCAAGTGTTTAACCTTCACTTGTTGACACACCATGCACTTAGCCACAAAATTGGCCACATCCCTCTTCATGTTATTCCATCAAAAAATCTCCTTCAAGTCATTATACATTTTTGTTGAACCAGGATGAACAGTGTACCTTGACTCATGAGCCTCAACCAAAATCCTTTCCCGCAGCCCATCGACATCGGGAACACACAATTACCCTTGGTACCTTAAGATACCATCACCACCAATCTCAAAAGCCAAAACTTTCTGCTGACCTACATCATCCTTAATCTGCATCAAGACGGGATCCAAAACTTGCTTCTCTTTTACCTCAGCACCAAGAGATGATTTCACCACCTCTTAAACAATCACACTTCCATCATCAGAATCCAAAAGAGGAACTTCAGGATTAGCTAACCGGTGAATATCTTTCACCACTCCTTGTTTTTCCTTATCAACATGAGACAAGCTCCCCATAGACAACCTGCTAAGAGTATCAACAACCTTATTAGCTTTACCTGGATGATAATAAAGACTCATATCATAGTTCTTGAGCAACTCAAGCTATCTCCTTTGTATGAGATTAAACTCTTTCTGGGTGAACACATATTGCAAACTCTTATGGTTTGAGAAGATATCAACATGAACCCCATACAGGTAATGATGCCAAATCTTCAAAGAAAAGACCGCAACCAATACCTCCAAGTCATGATTCAGATAGTTCTTCTCATGCACCTTTAATTTCCTAAAAGCATACACAACCACCTTGCCATTCTGCATCAACACAAAGCCCAGTTCGACACGAGACGCATCACAATAAATAACAAAGCCATCAGTACCCTCGAATAGGGTCAAAATAGGAGCAAAAGTCAACTTATCCTTCAACTTATCAAAGCTACCCTCACAAGCATGTGACCACAAAAACTTCACTTTTTTCTAAGTCAACTTAGTCAATAGAGCAACAATCGAAGAGAAATTTTCCACAAACCTCCTATAATAATCAGATAAACCCAAGAAGCTCTAATTATTAGTTCGAGTCGTGGGTTTAGGCCACTTCTTAACCACTACAACTTTCTGTGTATCCACCATAATCCCTTCACTAGAAACAACATGACACAGAAAAGTAACTACATTCAACCAGAACTCATACTTCAAAAACTTAGCATACAAATGCTTATCCTTAGGGGTCTGTAATACTATATAGGGGTGATCGGCATAATCCGCCTCGCTCTTAGAATATACCTGGATGTCATCAATGAATACAATGATGAATAAGTCAAGAAATTAATGAAATATCTAATTCATAAGATCCATAAATGCTGCCGATGCATTAGTCAAACTAAAGGACATCACCCAAAACTCAAAATGACTATACCGAGTTTGAAAAATAGTCTTAGGGATATCCACCTCCCTAATCTTCAACTGATGGTAACCCGATCGAAGTTTAATCTTAGAAAAGTACTTAACATCCTGAAGTTGGTCAAATAGGTCATCAATTCTAGGGAGAGGGTACTTATTCTTCACCGTCACCTTATTCAACTAGTGATAGTCTATGCACATTCGAAGAGAACCATCCATCTTGCACACAAAGAGAGCAGGAGCACCCCAATGAGATATACTAGGACGGATAAAACCCTTATCAAAAAGATCTTTTAACCACTCTTTAAGTTCCTTCAACTTAGTTGAGGCCATTCTATAAGGAGGGGTAGAGATAGGATGGGTATCTGGTAGGAGGTCAATCCTAAAATCAATATCCCTATCGGGAGAAATACTAGGAGGATTATTAGGAAAGACCTCAGGAAATTTATTAACCACAAGAATGAAGTGCAGTGAAGGACCCTACGATTTAGAATATTTAACCCAGACAAAATGATAAAGACACCCTATGGAAATCAATTTTTGGGCTCTTAAATAAGAAATGAATCTTCCCTTAGGCACTAGGGAACTCCCTTCCTTCTCTATAATTGACTCATCAAGAAATTTGAAAATGACCTTATGGGTCTGACAATCTAGAGAGGCATAAGCACGAATGGAGCCAATCTATCCCCAAGATAACATCAAAATCTAGCATGTCCAATTCAATCAAATCCACCAAGGTTTTCTTACTACAGATATATACCACACAACCCCTATAGATTCTTCTAGCAACCACAGAATCACCCACTGGGCTAGAAATAGAAAGGGATCTAAAATACTTTTGAGACCAAAACCAAAATGAATAGCCACATAAGGGGTCACATAAGAAAGAGTATACCCCAAATCAAGCAGACAATACACATTATGAGAAAAGAGTTTTAGCATACCAGTAATAATATCGAAAGATGCCTCAGATTCCCGATGGGTGGCAAGAGCATACAAACTATTTTGGCTAGTGCCGACACTAAAAGTAGCACCCTTTGGTGTTGGAGTTAAAGAACTAGAAACAGGGACTTTATTAGCCCCAGTATCGACATCGCCGAAAGAATATTTCCTCTAAATATGACCCTGCAGGCCACATCTGAAACACTTATTTCTCTCCTTATCACAAAAACCATGGTGCAACTACACACAAAATCTATAAGAAAGGTATAATGGAGATGACTGGGCCCCACTGGCTTGAGACTCGGCACCTTGTGCCTTAAACCCCTGTTTCTCTGAAAGCAGCGATTATCGAACGACTTAGGATATGGAGCACTAGTTTTATAAGAACCAGAATTTCCCCACTTCTTCTTAGACCACTGCCTTTAATCTCTACTATTATTATGATGACCTCCACCCTGCTCATAATATCTAAACTTCTTACTTTGCCTTTCCTCTACTTATGCCTGCTTCTTCTTCCCCCCACCTATTGCATGTACGCCAAAAGTCTAGAAATATCCATGTCATTATTTAAAAAAATGACCTTACACTCAAACACTAAGTCTCTAGACAAGCCCGAAGCAAAATTTCTCATCTTAGCCCTCTTGCTAGACACTAGCTCTACAGCATAACGGGACAACTTATGAAATTTTAGGGCATACTCTTTCACTATCATCCTACCTTATTTCAGATTCACAAACTCTTTATCTTTTGCCTCCCTCAACTCCTATGCAAAGAAACCATCCAAAAAAAATACTAGAAAGTCATCCTATAAATCCAACTCTGCATCATCACCCATAGACTGATCCCACTCCTCGTACCAGTGATATGCCACATCTTTCAGCTGGTATGCAGCAAATTCTACATTCTTAATGTCAGAAACATATATAACTCAAAAGATTTTCTCCATCTCATCTGTAAACCCTTGAGGATCCTCCTCAACCTTAGAGATAGTAAAGGTCGAAGTATTGATCCTCATAAACTACTGAACTCAAGTAACCTCAGAAGAACTCATAGCAGTACCAACAGGTCCCGACTGACGTGATTGAGATATCACCAACTGAGTCAACAAATGAATAAATCGATGAAACTAGATATTATAAATACCTCCTTGGGGCAGTGTGAAATAATTATCATATACCCCAGGTGACCGAGGAGGACTGGTAGGGAATGATAGAACTCCATTAGGGGCAGTACAATCAGGAGTTAGGACCGTAGACCAGGTCTATACTCCATAGGTAGGATAGGTTTCATCCACATTATCCTCAGGTAGGATAGAAGAGTTCACGAGCATATGATATTCTGGGAGACATGATCTAAAATGCGAACAAATAAGAATTAGAGAATTCAATATTCTAGACTCTACAGCTCGATAGTAAAACACAAAAAAGGGAAACATTCCTAATTGTCTCATAGCCTCTCTCCTATAAGTGTGGCATGCTACACACCTATAAAAGGTACTCTAATTGACATGACTTGGTGTACACCTAATGACACCTAACCTAGGCTTTGATAGTAACTTTGTCACAACCTAAATTAGGCCTATCCATGATGGGTATCTCAAGTTCGCTGTGGATCAAAGACCACCCCTTTTGCTTAGTAAAAAAACATAGTATACTAACAATGCTGAATTCCAAACACATAACCCAATAGGGTAATGAAAACTCAATAATTCTAAGAACATCAACAACCATCCAAATACACAGTATCCACAAAGCCTCTAACTGAACTAAAAACCAATCTAAGTCGGGACATGCCCCCCATGATAGCCAAAACCAAAACCAAAACCAAAACCAAAACCAAAAACAAAAGAGTAAGTCTAAGACATAAATGAAACAAGACCTCAAAATGATAGCTCTTCTAGAGAATGGAAGCTCACCACTTCAAAGTTGATTGCTGACAATCAGGAAATCCCAACACTGTGCAAGAAAAGTAGAAGTACCTCTAGTCTCTGCATCGTGTGGGGATACAACGTCTAGATATGTTTAGCGGTTTGAGCACTAGCATGTAGCTCTAGGAAGGGATAAAATAATGCCAAGTCAAAACAACAGTAAAATTCACATGCATATAATGTGCTTATATATATATATATATAATCATGCTGGGGTAGGGAACATGGCTTAGCATGAAGTAAAACATTAGCCTGGACTATATAGCTTAACCGTCACAAGTAAGCACCCATGGGAAATATGGTTCAACTCTCCCTGCTGAAAGGGCCCCAATGCATGTTTGCCACATGAATCGAAGGTATCAGGAATGACTAAAGAATGCCTCAACCCCACGTCAATCTAGGATACAAATATATAATAAGTGTGTCACAAGCACTTGGTGATCAAGACTAATCCTCATGTCGATAAACGTGAGTTTCCAGTACAAGTCATTCAAGACTCACACCTTTACGACTTAGCTACATAACCCCTATTAAGCCCAATTTAAAATAAGTTTCACATAACCCATTTATTTAACCATGGAATGATACATTAAAGCACACCACAATTATCGTCATGTCCTTATGCTTGTAAGATTACGCCCATGCCATTTTAATTATATTCCATTATCTTTGGTGAATTTCACGACCCTTTTTATTTATTAAATAAAATCGGGGGAATGGCTCGACCCCTTTTTATTTATCAAATCAACTCGATTGAATGCCCAACCCCCAAGGATTCAATTTCAGTTAAACGACGACCAACAAGGCCTTTAAAATCCATATTTAACCTTTTAACTAGTTATTCAATGCAACAATGTGGGTAAGTAATGTCAAATTATGTGACAAACCGTATTTCAAATCCAAGGACACAAGTGAGTTGAGGAAACACAATTTATAAACCAATTTCAATACCAAAAAGCCATCAAATTAGGGGAATGCCTTTACCCCCTCTCCCAATTCCCATACCCATGCACCCCATTAGTTCAAGAACATTTAATTTAAAGCATGAACAATTCATAATAATTATGGGAAAACAATTTAAGACTCAACCATGCCAAAACCCTCAACCCATGTCCAAACCCACATTTAATTTCATATCAATGATCATTTAATGCACATTCTTAAAGTAAAATAAGTTTGAGGGTAGAGACACATGCCTGAATGTATAAATAATAGAGAGAAATCAATCCTTGAGTCCTTAGATGACCAACTTTGAGAAACCCTAGTTGTTCTTTCCTTAGGGATTTAAGAGTGTTTGAAAGAGTGTTTATGATTGATAAAGGTTGGAAATAATGGCCCCAAGGTTTTTTATGTACATGGGTTCTAAGTGGGTAAAGGGGAAAATATACAAAGTGCCCTTTATTAAAAGCTGAAAATTATCGCCAGTGACTACGGGTCACTATACGACTCGTAGGGACTTACTACGACTCGCCACAGTGAGTCGTAATTTAGACAGTAGCTAAGGGACTCCTCCCAGGTGACCCTACGGCTCACACCACATGACTCATCAAGAGACCCTACGAGAAATGTTTGGGGTACACACTGGTCACCCTACGATTTGGACACCACTACTCGTAATGAGTCTTTAAAACTCGTGACCTTTATTCATAATTAGTTCAGTAGCATAGGCACCACTCACTGGTCAGACGATGATTTGGCTCCTATAGATCATAAGGACACCTTATGACTCGTAAGCTAAGTTGTAGGTTGGGTAGTGAGTTCAAAAACTCAAAAATTTTTAGGGACCAAAATTTAGGGTGTTACATGTTCAAAGTCCCTGGTATGGGAAACTCGGGGGTATGGTACTTTTATGGCATTTTTATATAGTGCATGTTACTCATAAGAATTGTACCGATTAGGAAGTGCATGTAATGATACATGTACTTCCTCTCTCAACTTCTTGTTTTTTATCTGCTATTTATACCAGTACGTATGTTTCCAAAAGACTTTATATCTGGAATAATATTATCACTTATACAAATTCTTTAGATGGTGCTTGGTCGGTTGCAAAATATTCCAATGATATCCTTTGTCAACACGACAAATGGGGTGGTCGTAGTATTAACCGTGATAAAAGCTCATATTTTTGGTCTTGTGTTAATAAAAGTAAGCTTCTTGACCTTGGGTTCAAAGATAGTCACTACACTTAGTCAAATCATAGGAGAAAAAATAATGGGACCAACCTTATTTTAGAATGTCTAGATAGAGCCGCCGCAACTGAAAAATGGTTCCAATTATACCCTTATTCAAAAATTGTTCATTTTCTCAAACTGCATTCTGACCATTCCCCTTTTGCTGATTAATATAAATTCTCCTAACTTACCCCGAATTAAAAAACCTTTTAACCTTGAAAATTTATGGATAAAACACTTGTCTTTTAAACGATTAGTTGCCCAATGTTGGAATAATAGAAGCTTTCTCAAAGTGACTCATCAATTTAAGGAAGCTGCAATAGCTTGGAATAACATAACCTTTTCGGATATTTTTCAAAATAAAAGAAGAATTTTAGCCTGGGTTAAAGGAATTCAAAGTTCTACTGCCTATCCTACTTGTATCTTCCTTCAGAATTTAGAAAAATCCTTTACCATTGATTACAATAACATTTTGAGGATAGAAGATGACTATTGAAAGCTTCGATCTTACATAATTGGCTTAATTATGGTGATTCTAACACTAAGTATTTTCACATGTCTGTTATCAACAAAAGATGCAATAATAAAATCTTCTATTTTAAACATAATAACAATAATTGGATAATGCACCATGACCACATTGTCAATCATGTTTTCTACTACTATCAGTCCTATTTATCCTCCGAACACACTCATTCTTCGTGGAAAGCTATTTCAAACTCCACTCGTAGTTTCCATCAAATAGATTTATCTTCCCTTGACCAACCTCTGTAAAACCATGAAATTACTTGTGCTTTATTTCTTTAAACCATTCAAGTTCTCGAGGCCTGATGGTATCCACCCACATTTCTACCTATACCATTAGAATATTGTTCGTAAAGTGTTCTTGAATGTTATCATCAATTTTTAACTCTCAAACTATTTCAAAATATTTAAACAAAACTTATATTTGTCTTATTGCTAAGTTAAAAAATGCTAACTTATTGAAAAAACTTCATCCTGTTGGGTTATACAATACAATCTATAAAGTTGTTATCAACATTATTGCTAACCTTATTAAACTTTTTCTTCCTCAACTTATAGGATTCCATCAAATGAGCTTCCTAAAAGATCGCCGGGCATGTGATAATGCTATTCTTGATCAGGAAATTTTTAACCATGTTAGTAAAACCAATTCTATAAAGTTATATTATGCTAAAGTTGGACTTGGAAAAAGCTTTTAACTGGTTAGAATGGTCTTTTGTCTATTGTACACTCATATTCTTTAAATTCCCCCAAAACTTAATTAATCTTATAATGAATTGTATGACAAGTAGCAGCATCTTCATGCTTGTAAATGACTCTCTAATAAATTATTTTTTACCTTCTCGTGGTATCTTCCATGGTGGTCCTATGTCCCCACACATTTTTATCCTCTATAGGGAATTATTATCTACTTACATCTATCATCAAGTAGATATTCTTAAGTGGGATGCCGTCTCCACTTCAAGAAATGGTACTGTTTTTTCTCATCTCTCTTTGCTGATGACCTTAGTTTAATCTCCAAAATTACCCTTTCTTTTATCCAAAATGTTGCTAGTTGCATGACATATTTTTGCAAGTTCTCCAGACAAAAAATAAACTCTGTTCAATCAAAAGCTATTTTCTCTAAGAATTGTTCAGACTCTGTCAAATTGGTTGTTCACCAATGTTTTAATATTCAGAAGTCCAAACAATTTGGAAAATATATTTGATTCCCTATATTAAATAAAAAACCTAAGGCTAATGAGTTTTAATACACTCGGGACAATATGAGAAAAAAACTTGCCTATTGGAAAACAATTTTTCTCTCCCTCGTGGGTAGACTTATTCTTGCTAAGTCCTCTCTAAATGCCATCCTGGCTTATGCGATGCAACATTTTAAACTTTCTTGTAGCATCTGCAGGGCTGTAGATAAAATTCAAAGAGATTTTCTTTTGGGGTCTATAGAAGATAAATGAAAATTACACCTTATATTCAGGGATAAAATTACTACCTCTAAGGAACAAGGAAGTCTAGGAATACTTGCTGTGCACATTAAGAATATTTCTTTGCTTACTAGCCTCTCTTGGAAACTCTTTAATAACTCTACTCTCCATTTGGGGTAGTACGTTAATAAAAAAGTATAATCTTTCTAGGTGCTAAGTGTTGTCCCTCTTGTTCCTTTATATGGAAAAATATCCTTCTTAGAGGAAATATTTGTTCAACTAATATATCTAGAAAAGCTATTCACTTATGGTATAATATATGGATTCCGAACATTCTAGCCCTTAGACAAATCACCCATGGTCCGTTCACCCAAGAATAGAATGGTTTTCAACTTGTGGATATTTGGGATGTTGATCATTGGAACTGAGAAAAAATTTCCTTTTATATCCTTGACATAATCATCACTAGCGCATCCACCATCAAGCTTGATTGTCCTTTAAATACTGTCAATATTCCATACTTTCCCGAATAGTCTCTTCTCCACCAAGTCAGTTCTCCCCATTTGAAGACTTTGACTCCCTCAACCAATAGTTATGTCTGGATCTAAAAATTAAATGCCATTAGTAAGTTTAAATTTTTCCTTTGGCTTAGCTCCCACAACCGGCTTCCTACTATGAAATATCTTTATTCTTGTAGAATCACGGATACCCCTCTCTGCCCTCGTTGTCACAGTGATGAGGAATCTATTTTTCATATCTTTATAGCTTGCTATATTGCTAGAAAATTTTTGTTGGATCTGGTCTAAATATCCTTCGACTGGATTTTTCCAATGACCATTGGCTGGCTATGTTACGTAAGCTGCAATTTCTTTCCCCCAGTGCACATCGACATCTACCATGGGCTATAACTAGATCAATTTTCTCTCTTTTACACTTTAGATTACTAGAAATAATTATGTTCATACAAATACTACTGCCATCCCTTTCGTTATGAATAGGGTAATGGAATTCATCTTACTAGCAAACTGTGAAAGCAACAATGATACCCCAATTTCTATTCAAATCAGGTGGTTGAATCCTCCTATTGGATTTTTGAAACTAAATACGGATGCTTCATTTATGAGCACAATGTATGTTATGGTATTGGGGGGGGGGTTATTCGCAACTCCAATGGTAACTGGGTTGTAGGTTTTCCAGGATCATGTGCATCCGTTGACACAACCCATTTAGAGCTTTTATCTCTTCTCCAAGGATTACAACTAGCACATGATGGAAACCTCTTCCCCTTAAAATTGAAGTTGGTTTGATTGAAATATTGTCATGACCCGAACTGAGGCCCTGGCCGCGACGAACATTCCGAACCATAAAGTCCCGAAACACCTCTATCTGTCTGATAATCATGCACATAATTCATGAAAAAAGAAATGCGGAAGATACACAATACAACAGAAATATGGTCAAGAATCTTATGAAAACAAAAATGGGGAAAAGTGTCCCACAATCTAAATTAACATCTCTAAAACCGTCTGCAAAATCTCTACTATATGACTGGAATAATGTCTGTCTGAAAACTGGGACAAGGCCCCCGACAGACCCAAAACTAATAAATGATAAATGAAATAGCAGATGTCAGGCCTTCCGAAATATAGAAGGCTCACCACTTGATTCTGCGATCTGTCGGAAGAAATTTACTAGTTATCTGGACCCCTAGACCGTGCCTCTAAACCTGGGAGGGAAGGGGATCAATACAAAAGTACTGGTACACAGAGAAATCAAAAGAGAAGTATAATATTTTTACACAATATAGGTGAGAGCCGTTATAAAGCAGTTTCATATCAAATCATTTGAAAACACATGGGCATAATGTAATTGTTTTCAATAACAATGAAATACAACTGAGATAGGTGGAATACCCTACATAATTTACACCAACTATCAATCCTTAGTTGCCGCCGAGATTAGAGTATAAGTGAGGGAGAGACACACAAGACCACAAAGCATGGTGTCTCGACCCAATGGTAGGGCCCAAGATCACTTAGCCTAGGCTCCTACCTATAATCCTAATTTGGGAATGACATAAAGTTAAGTACTCAAGATCACTTGGCCTGGTACAAAATTCCCGTGTTGACAAACACGATTTCCAGCGATGAGCCCTTACACTCAGACGACTTCTTCGGGCTTCCACCTATCTCATGTAAAATCAATGCATTCAAATTTTGTTCAAATCAATCATATGTCATACTCTGTAGGGTATTGTCATACCCGACTTACAATCCATCAATATCACATCATTCTTCTCATTCAACCATTGTATTCAACATGATTAACCTTCTCGTTTTCAAATCAAAATCATATCAATTGTCAAAACATTTCATGTCATGCTCTTCAAGATGTTTCAAACAATTTACATCATATGAACATTTAAAGAAAATTCACATCAAGAGAGGAAATTTCATATCATTCATGCTCTCAAGTTATCATCTTTTCGGAATACATGCATATACTTATATCCTATAGCAAATCACTTTGGGAGTAGGCTTAAAGGCCAAATCAATATCATAAAACGTTTAAAACATAATCATATTCATAATTTCAAAACGCCCATTTGAAAACATGAATTTTTAAAGCCCATGAGATTTTTAATATAACCCTACGTACCTCTATATATGAATATAATAGGTGCTTCTTGAATCCCATGTTGCGGGGATTCCAAATCTTCAATTTGTTTTGAAAACCCATGGTTGAATCTTAAACTACTTGGGTTTTTATTTTGAAATCCTAGAGAGAGTTCTTGAAAACTTTTGATGAATGACGGTGTATTTTGGGGTCTTTAGGAACTGAATTTCGTGTTTATGGCTAAATAAGGGTGGGAAAAGGACCATTTTGCCCCAAAAATTGAGTGTTTAAGTCACTTGAAACCTTTACATAGGCGTTTCCTATGCTATCGCCTATGTTTACATAGGCGCCGCCTATGTTTACATAGGCGCCGCTTATGCTATCGCCTATGTTTACATAGGCACCGCCTACTACTTTGAAAGGCCATAACTTCTTGCTCGGGTGTCGGATTTTAGCAAAATTAGTATCGTTGGAAAGCTAACTCAAAGACCTATCATTTGACACATAGTAGGATCTATAAATTGACATATACAGATAGTTATGGTCGATGGAAGCTGACACAAATTACAACATCCACTAAAACTTAATCGATCGAAATAGTTTCAATTCGTCCTTGAGTTGAAGGACCTCTATGGTCTAAATTCAAGCTTGAATGGATTCACATACTATGTAAATAATTAACATGCCATATTGGTATAGGATTTATGGCTTTGGATTTATTAACGCATCAAAATAATGGTTTTTATTCTAGCCCGAAATGCGGGGTGTTACAAAAATTTATGATTATTGACAAAGCACCTCCAATATATAATTCTATTATTTGATCTTGTAGGTGGCTACTGAAGAAATTGAGGAGTCCAGTACTCTGCCATTGTTTTGAGAAACAAATGGTGTCACTGACTTTTTGTCTAGGATGGGTTTCAAGTTACAAGTGGATGATGTGAATATTTTGTTATCTCCTATAAAGCTTACTCTACCAGTCATGGAAGCTGATTTTCAAGGACCTCCCTTTACTAAACTAGTAAGTAGGAAAATATGTAATAATTTAGCTACTTTTGGCAACCTATCTATCTTTGCGATTGCTAGTGCTCAAGACAGTATGAATTTCTCTCTATTAACATTTGATAGTTATATATTATATAGTTTGTTATCCAAAAAATATATATAATATCTTTGACCTTCCATCACTATCACTTAAGTTATCTATTAACAACTGATATCGCGAAGGACAACAAATCGGACATAAGGAATAGTCGTAAATCCCTGTCCTTTAGATATACAATAGAGATTATCCTCTAGTGCTTTGAATCAACTAGTAAACTCTAATTTGTTGCAAATGAAACATATAGATATGTATATATTGTACAGATAATGACTGTACCATAAAAAATAACTCACCTCTAGAAACATAAATATAATTTACCATATGAGTTCTATGGAATAGAATGGAGGCAAGTATAACTCTTATCACAATCTAGATACCCGATTTGTAAAGATTATCTAAAATAATCTAAATATTTGAACAATGAACAACTAAAATACAAGGTTAATTAGTATCAAGTACATGAAACATAAAAATTAAATACTATTCTCTATAAATCATAAAAACTATATTGACCCTTGTAGAGAAACAGGTGACCTAGGGCCATGCTTTACAACAAGTGAGGTTTTAGCCTTATATACATCAATTTTGGATTGATGAAATTATGATGCACTGTAACATTCCTTATAGATGATTATCTACATATAATAAAGCTTTACAATCATTACAAACAACCTACAAACACATTCTAGCCATATCAACAATATGTTGGCTATGTGACAATTAACGTGCTCGTCGAACTATCTTTATACTTATGATTCTTACTACTTTACTTCTCTTATTAAAGCAATAAGTTAGACATAGATTGGAGCATCTAATAACTATGAGAGACGCATAAATTAGTCCAACACAATAATAAGGGAAACATGCCCCCACAATTATAAAAAACTTATTGTATCATTATACTCTCTATTTCTAAGCCCAAAACAACCCCAACCAACCCCAACCATAAGACTAAAAATTGATACTATCATGATTCGAGTCTACACTCTAGGCGTGAGAAACAACTAGTTATTCACTAGTGGTCTACAAGGATTCATGGCATAACACATCTATAGGATATCATAAATATCAAAACTGAATGGGAAACATAAATGATAGTGATGGGTTAAATATGAAAGAGATAAATTTTATGGAGACATAGAAAGAAATAAATAAAAAGACTATCTTCTATATGTAGTTTTGATGATGAGCAGCTAACTACAAGGGACCAGGTCCCTCGATGTGCAAGGTTTAGTACAACTGCCACGTACTGTCTACACAGTTTTGTCCTCTTATGTATCAAATTTGTGGGTGCTATTTTGTATTGATTAGGATAGCTGGTCCAATGATATTTCAACACTAATCATCACTCAACTATAAAGAGAAAGAGACACCTCTTCATCAAATAGAATTTTTTGCACAAATCTAAAGAGTAAAGTGAGGCAACAAAAACTCCATCTCAAGATTGCTCAATCATTTCTCATGTTCTTATCTTTGTAGTATGTCTAAAGAGTGAGTGAGTGTTCTTGAGTTAGTACTATTTTGTAACTGAACTACTTATGCTATAAGAGTTGTGTTTTTATCTTTGAGAGAGCTGCTTAGGTAGAGTTGCATAAGCTTGATACTGGTTAGATTTAATCAGTGTAGAGGGTCCTTGCTAGAGTTACCAAGATTATCTTATAGTAGAGTTACTATAGGAGAAAGGAGCCTAGAGGTAAGCTAAAATCTAGACTGCAATTCAGAGGTTGATTATAGTGGATTTCTTTGGTTCTTGTGAGGAAAGCCATGGTTTTTCTCTTCCTGGGTTTTCACATAAAAATTTCGTGCTTTAATCTTCTTGCATTTCCTTTTTTTTCCCAACACCTCATAGTTTTTTTACTATTTTATCACTTGTGTTTTACTTTGAGGGACCTGGTCCCTCACTGTGTGGTGCAATGCCTAAGGTTTCTTGAAACACCTAGGCTTTTGACCCTTAGAAAATTTCCCAAGATTTGAGGTTCTGGATTAGGTATAGATTAATCATACCAATCATATGATAGGGTATGACTAGTACCCTCTCCTCTCATATAGAGACCTATCTAGGTTGGTGACATACTATCCAAGATATAGATTAGCTCATCCCTAGTCGTTTGTTAGGGTACGAGTCATATACTTCTTAGTCATATGAAGTGTTGGTCGTGATCTAGTGGACCCTAAATTGGGTACGGGTTGCTTGGTATTAATCGTATGCTTGGATATGAGTCATGCTTGGGTAGTCATACCTTAGATAGTTTAGGGGTCCATGGTGAATCCTAGGTTATGAGTTAGGGTACCACTCATACCCTAGGGTACAGTTTAGGCATGGAATCGTATCCTTCTGGGAGTTCATTTTACAGCTTTTAGTTGAGGAAATTTTAGACATGTCCAACACCTAAACCCTTATAATCCAGGACTTATTACCTCATTTGTCCCTTCATTCTTCACATATACAAGATCAAAAATATCCCAAAACACTTAAAACTTCTTTATCAAGATTGGATGCTAGGATTTCAAGAGTGTTCATCAAAACCTAAAGGGGTCAAGAATCTTTTCGTAAATCACATTGTATAAGGCATGTGGCTCTTCCCCTATCATTATTTCTCAAATATCATGTTATTTAAACAATGTTTATGAATCATTAGTGATGGTTTTTGAAACAAATGATGAGGGTTTTGAGGTATAGTAATTAGTAGTGTTTTCTCTTATTTAAACTTGTGATTATACTTGTTTTTGGTGATGTTTTACACATAAGGGTGCTTGTTGATGGTGGTTTAACAAATGGGTCATGAGCAACCCTAATATTTATGGCTTTCACATGGTTTTTGGTCATGGTAAGAGTATTACCTCAAGGTGTTTGTGAAAATATCTACTAGAAATAACTAGTGACATGTTGATGATGATTTGAACTAAGGAAATGGCTTAATGAGAAAGAATGGTTTGTAAATGATCATGTAAAGTCCTTGTTGTCCATGTAATTAGTTAAATGGTGCCCTTGGTGGTTTGATTGGTTAAAAAAAGGGGTTAGAGTCCCTAACATGAAATCGAATTGTGTTTGAACTAAAGCTTGGTGTAAGAGTGCTAATGAGTGATTTTGGTAAAGGTCTTGATGACCATAATTTGACTTGAACGATATTTGAAACTAATGTATTGGCTTATTAATATGATTGTTTGATATGTGATTCATGAAGACCTTGTGTTCATGTATGATGTTGAATTGTGGCCTTGATAGCTTAGAATGGTTAAATGGGTTAAAGTCCGCAAATGTGAATGGTGTGATGTGAATGCATGAATAAAGGGTTAGAGTACCAATGTCGACTAGTAAAGGGCATAATGGCTTGTGGTTAGAGTCCACATGCGTAATGAAATGGCCTGTGGTTAGAGTTTATTTGTATGGTGAAATGGTTTATGGTTAGAGTCCATATGCGTAATAAAATGGCTTGTGGTTAGATTCCACTTGCATGATGAAATCGCTTGTGGTTAGAGTCTATATGTGTAATGAAATGGCTTGTAGTTAGTGTCCACTTGACTAAAGAAAAGGCTTGTGGTTAGAGTCCACTTGCTTAATGAGACGGCTTGAGGTTAGAGTCCTCTTGCCTGATATAACCTAAGCGGTGGAAGGTTAGAGTCCTCCACTTCATGGTTCATCTTTGAGTGCTTTAAAATGCATGCTAAGGCCTTGTTATATCTTGAATCTTGATGTATCCATATGTATTTACATGTCTATGTTTATAAATATGGTGGCTTATGATGGTTTGACTTGGTATTAAATAATGGCATTATTTTATCCTTACCCTTGAGTTACATGCTAGCGCTCTAACCACTAACCATCTCCAGACGTTGTGTCCCTCTGTGACACAAGGTCCGAAGAAACTTCTTCTTTGCTCGCGCAGTGATCAGGTGTTTGGACTGTTTGATCTTTGACATTGAAGTGGTGAGCTTCCATACTTTGGAAGACACACATTTTATGGTCTTCTTATCTTATGTCTTAGACTTATTTTAGTTTTGATTTCGGCTATTATCAGGGGCTTGTCCCAACATGTTATCGACTTTGGATTTGTAGAGGCTTGTGGATTACTATGGACTTGGGTAGGTTGGATGTTGAATGTTGATAGTAATGAATGGATAGAGTTTCTTAAGTTATGATTATTAGTCTTTTTTATGCTATTTTATTATATGTTTAGAGTTTATTTGACACTTGTGGATTGATGTGATGGTTAGGTAAGGGTTTACAGGGAGATCTCCAGTCCTTATTAGGGTTGAGATGACCATACGACAAGGCACAGTTTTAGGTCATGTCAAGTTAGTATCAGAGCCAGGCTCATGGTCAGTCGGGTGTTACAAATCCATGTCGGGTAGAGTCTCTTTTATGGGTGTGTAGTGCACCATACTTATACGAGAGAGGCTACAAGGCATTTAAGAATGTTTCACTTTCTTGTTGTCTTATTTTGAGCTATAGAGTTGAAGGTCTTGGATCTTCTTAATTTCTATTTGCTCATTTTTCAGATCACACCTCTAAGAAGATCTGAAGTTGCTCCAAACCCTTTCGTCCCAACTGGGGATGATGTTCATAGGACTCGCTCTACTTATTGAGTCCATACTCGGTCTAGAGGTTCGTTACCTGATAGTCTGAGAGTTCCACTGATTCCCTCTAGTTCTCCTCTATTTCCTCAGGCTGATGTGTTGAATGCTGAGTTTCATCAGTCGATTCATATGATTGCTCAGTTGGTAGCTTCTCAGGCTGAGCGTGGTGCATCTTCTACCCCATCTTCTGAGGCCACAAGGGTTGGCCAGTTTATGAGGTTAAGTCCTCCGACCTTTACCGGTGTTAAGGTAGAGGAAGATCCCTAAGGTTTACTAGATGAGATGTAAAATATTTCCAGAGTCATGCATGCCACTAATGTGGAAGGGTTGTAGTTTTCATCCTATCAGTTAAAGGATGTGGCGTACTGTAATACCCCAAACTTTTTCTAGCTTTAATTCATTCATAAAATGTTAAGTAATATCTTCCAAAATGATTAATATTTGTTTAGCATAGAATTTAAAGATTTCAACTTTTCATTGTGCGGGAAATTAAATAAGTTTTCTATCAATACCAAATTCGCCCAAATCCGACACTCGATGAAGAAGTTAGAGTATTTTTAAGCTGACAGCATGCCAACTGTGCAATCACCGCATCACGGTGAAGGAAAATTTCATAACTGTCACTTTCTAGTGGACCACTGTGATGTTGGCGCATCGCGGCGAGGTCCAAATTCCTATTTGTCAATTTCCAGTAGACCTCTATGATATTAGCGCATCATGAAGAGGTCCATTTTCCTAATTGTTGAATTCCAATAGCCCAACGTGATAGGGGCGCATCGCGCCGAAGGCCAAAATAGCATTTCTATAGGGTACCGTGATGGTGTCATGTTGTGTTGAAGTTCTAGGTCCCAATTATCAAAATCTAGTGGGAAAATATGATAGCTCCGCGTCGTGGAGGACCCCAATTTTCCATTCGTCAGTTTCTAGTGAGCCACCGCGATAGTGGTGCGTTGCGGTGGCCCATTAAATCAGGACCTAGTTACATTTTTTTTCAGTTTCGTTCAAAAGTCAAAAAGGGTATTTTGGACTTTTTCCCAGCCCTCAATTCTGTCTAAACATAAGATTTAGGGCTATTACAAGAATCTTATGATATATTTCTCAAGATTTCTCTCAACCAAAAATCCTAAGCTTCAACAATAAACCTCAAGAATCCCAAGATTCGACAATCCACATATATGTCTATATGCTACATTGTCTTATAATGTAGGTTCAGGTGCTCTGTATTATCAACGTGAGTAGTTCGAGCATCTCTATCTACGCTTCCACTATTGGTGAGTCCTCATGATTCGAGGGCCTATTTCTTTAGATTTCTAGCTTTCATATTAATTGAGTTATTGTTTTAAGTTTAGCTTGAGTTAGTTGGGGGATTGTCCCAATGGCTCTCTAGTTTTTTAGTAGTAGAGGCTTGTCGGACTACGAGTTTAATTCCATACTTTTAGTATTTGTTATTTAGATAGTACCTACAGTTTATTCAGTTTAGGTTTTAGTATAATACAATATTATTTCTTTATTAGATTATCTTAAAGCAATGTTCAGATCTAGTAGCAGTCTCAAAGGGTTAGCTTGGGGCTACTCATTGCCTTTTACACCGTGTGAGGTCTCGGGATTAGATTTCGGGGCGTTAAAAACTTGGTATCAAAGAATAAGGTTTAAAATGTCCTAGGGAGTCAGACAAGCCATGTTACGTAGAGTCTTGATCATGGGTGTGAAGCGCACCACATCAATGAGAAAGAGGCTATAAAGCATTTTAGGAAAATCCTCTCTTTCTTTCATAATCCATCGTACTTACAACTATCTCTCTCTGCTATTAACTCGAGCTCTTTCATGATAGAATATGCCTCCTCGCAGAGCAAATGCCCGTAGGAATGATAACCAGCCACCCTAGCCTATTGATCCCCTGAATGAGAATGTGTCGCATGCCGAATTTTGGCTTGCCTTTTTGGAGTTAGCCTAAGCTGTGACCGCTAATATTCAAGCCAATAATCAGGCTGCAGTTCTGCGTCAACAAGGGGGTAATTTAGCTGCAGCCAAACTTCAAGAATTTATGAGGACAAATCTACTTGAATTCTTCGAGTCACAAGTAGGTGAGGACCCCCAATTTTATCTTGATGAGGTGAAAAAGATCACCCAAGTGATGCATGTCACTTAAGAGAAGAGTGTAGAATTAGCTTCTTGTAGGTGTAAAGAAGTTGCTTATGATTGGGTTGTCATGTGTAAGAAAGTTAGGGGTGAGAATGCAGCTCCCATGAGTTAGAAGGTATTCCAAGATGCTTTTCTAGGCAGGTTCTTTCCGCATAAGTGAGGCAAGCAAAGTTTGAGGAGTTCATGAACCTGAGGCAGGGCTCAATGACTGTAAAAGAGTACGGCCTTAAGTTTAACCTGTTATCTAAGTATGCTCCCGAGTTGATAGATGACACCAGATCTAGTATGAGTAAGTTCATTACTGGAGTATTGGGATTGGTAGTCAAGGAGTATAGGACTACCATGCTTATCAGAGATATGGATCTTGCTAGGTTGATGACTCATTCCCAGCAAATCAAAGTAGAGAAGTTAAAGGGAAGAGAGAGGGGAAATACGAAGGATAGAACAGGATAGTTTGAGTATGGTTAGTCAAGGTCTACAGGGGGAAATCACTCATAGTTTCAGAGTCATCCGCCATTGACAGCACCGTCTTCAGCTAGTGCTCCCACTCCTAGAGATAGATAAGAGCAGTGGGGTAAGTATTCTATGTCCAGATCCCAGAATAGTGTAGGCGGTAATCCCAATTATCCTCCATGTGCTAATTGCAGTAGAACTCATCCTGGTGAGTGTTTGGCTGGACAAAAGGGTTGTTTTGGTTGTGGCAAGTTAGGTCATGGTATTAGATAGTGCCCGTATGCTAAGCAGGGAAATAGAGATGTTCATCCTCATACAAGGGCCACTAGTGCACCAGCTCCTGCAGCTCACCTAGCCCCTCCCCAGGGCACACCATCCAGTACGGGTAGCAGTCAGTGCCAGAATTGGTTCTATGCTTTACCATCCTACTAGGAGCAGGAGAGCTCCCCAGAGTTGTTATTGGTATCCTTCGTGTTTTCCATTTTGATGTTTATATGTTGTTAAACCCTGGGTCGAGTTTCTCTTATGTGACCCCATTGGTTGCTGTGAATTTTGAGTTAATTTCTGAAAAGATCCCTGAGCCTTTCTTGGTTTCTTGTAACACCCCGAAATCTCATCCCGAGATGTCACATAGTGCTTAAGGCTACAAGTAGCCCTAAGCTAACCCTTTGAGCCTGTTACCACTTCTAACACTTGCTTTAAGATAAATAAGCTAAACAATGATGCCTTACTGTGTCAACTATAATCCAAAGTAACTGGAAACAATGTCTGGATAGCAAAAAATACTGAGAATTTAGAACACAACTTCAACTGACAATCTAGTCTGACAAAGCCTCTACTAAAACTGGAGAGCTATTGGGACAGAGCGCCAATTGACTTGCAATGATCTGAAAGTAAAACTCAAAACACTGTGAAAATGGTAAAGCTACAAATATAGGTCCTCGAACTATGAGGACTCACCAACTGTGGAATGGAGACAAAGGTACTCGAGAATTATGGTCACTGCTGAGACTGAGCACCTGAACCTACATTATGAGACAATGTAGCACATAGACGTATATGTGGATCAAAAATTTGGGAATGTATTGAGTATATGGGGGTATATGTATTTACATAAAATAGTATCAATACTCTTTAGTAAAATGTAACACCCCGATTCGCTGAACTAGAATGCTACATGGTGCTCATGACCCCGAGGGACCACAAGCTAACCCATGACTGATATCTGTACCTATATACTGCAAATCATAATATAATAATGTAGAATACATGAAACTGTAAGGCCATAAGGTTCAACTAAATATAATCATGTGGGTGAAAATGCCCAAAACAACTCAATCTGAAAGCTAAGTCTGAACATAAATCTAAAAACCTCTAAAATATCCGAATAAGGAGTTGAAGGAACATGTCTCCAACTAACACCGTAAAACTGAACTGAAGAAATAAATAAATGTATCAAATCATATTGTCCTTGAATCAATGAGGACTCACTGTTCCTCTACGACTGGAATGCTACGGCTACTGCTGGGCTGGAGCTCGTGTCTTGGAACCTATGGTGTAACATGAAAAGAAAGCACCATAGCGCAAATGCGTCAGTACAACTGGAGTACTGAGTATACGAGGAAGGTAGGATAAACATAAAGGGTTTCATGAATGAACAACACTGACTGACTAATATGAATGTGGGAGTGTAAACACACATATATAGAAATTAGGATCGTGAATACGTGATAGCATGACCTGTAAGCTAATACATGGCTTACTGATAACTATCATGACTGATGCTGAAACTGATAACATGGACTACTGTATCTGACTGTCCTGTGTATACTAAAATCTGAAGAACACCCTGAGTTCTTTTATTGAGACTGATACTAAAATTGTGGGAAGTAGTATTTAACCGACATGCCCCATGTATGCCGTTATGGCTAAGCTGGGGTCCAATCTCTGCCCCGACTAGAGGGGTGTCAATACCATGCCATGGGTAAGGACAGCCTGTGTGTGGCCCTTATCTGGCGGGTACTCAATGAGAATGGTGGGAACCCTAAACTGACGGGTTAAGCCACCTCATCAACCCTAATCTGATGGGTTAAGATGTCTCAACCTACGCTGGCTATGTAGTTCTGGAACACAAGGATGACTACTAAGAATCATACCCTAAACTGGCGGGTGAGTTCCCATCCTTGGGTTTACTCGGTGCTAACCTCTACTCCCATCTGGAGGGACTGGACATGAATAACTGACTGTGCATGACTTAATCTTACTGAATTTTGTTGACTGGCGGAATGTTACTGATATCTGACAACTGACTAAGATCATGAGGTTTTCCTGAGTCACATGACTGACTGAAGTCTATGGAATCATAGATTGAGTTCGGATATCAGGAAACATGACATGGCTCTAGGCACACAGCTATAGTTTTCAGGTACAAGTACCCCCAGGACTTGATAGGAGGAAACTGACACACATGACATAACTTGATCACAAGATTTGAGTCCACAATTCACAATATCATAAGTAAGGCTTTCATAATAAGAATGATTCTCAACAAACTATCATATGATTGGGAATGCACACAACATGTATATACTTGCATGGCTTCAATAACATGGTCATTCCATATCACAACAATATTATGAGCATCTCGTACAACTTCTTCAATTCAAGACAATAGCATGTGGATCACGTTGAACATAAACTTAGAAGATGGAATGGTCATTTAGAACTTATTATGTCATAAAAGCATGATTTCTATTCCCTTAGGTATTTTCACAAACACCTTACATTCACATGTTAGGCATAGGTGGATTCATTAAGATTACAAATATTCAACCACTAATTTCACATATTTATACGTTAAATACCACCATATCCTCACAATAAACATACAAAGATCCTATCTTAGGCATCATCAAACTCCAACAACATAAACATCATAAATACAAAATTTTGAAGATGGTTCTTGAGCTTCATGGACAAAAGGAGTCCATGAATCAACTCACGCATACCTTAGAAGGAAGATTCTTGATGATTGACGGAGTAATTCCCTTGAAATCGGATCTTCAAGCTTAGTTATGTAGCCCTAGTTTTTTTCATCTTTTAGTGCTCTTGGATGATGAGCTTTGATATGATAATAGGGTTGAAATATGTTTAGAAGCTATATATTTCGTAGGGTTAAGTTTAGGGACGTGTAAGGAGTGTTAAAAGACTTAATTACCCTTAAAATAACTCAAAACGGAGTGTTTTTAGCACCTGGAACTGACTTAGGCGGCGCCCAAGTGATTGCCTAAGCTAGGTTGGGCGGCGCCTAACCAATCGCCTATGTTTAGTTGGGTGGAGCCTAACCAATCGGCTATCCTTACTGTCTCTCACTAAAATGGGCATAACGTTTTGCTCGGGTATTGGATTAGGGCAAAATTGGTATCGTTGGAAAGCTAATTCGATTCTCTACAATTTGGTGGGTCTAAATCAGCCAAAATACCACATTAACATCAAGTTATGCTCTTTGAAAGATGACTCTTACAAAATCAAACACTAAAACTTGATGGATTCAAAAACTCTTAGCTTGTATTACCTTAAGTGACTCATATGAACATGCTTAATGCATCATAAGCTATCCGATCACTAGGATATTCATTGTAAGTCATGTACTCATGTATGAATTACAGGATAGGAGATTTCATACGTAGGAATACTTATTCACTTTGTAGCTTAGAAACATACGGGGTATTACATAAAATCATGCATGCAAATAGGAATGACTCACATAGCTTGAATAAGTCTAAAATATAAAACTCATGAATCATGAATAGTGAGGCATGTAACACAAATCTTGTTAGTCATTATACTTAACTTTAAAATCTATACTCTCCTCTTGTCTCAGTACTTGAAGGCTAAAGGAAGCTTTAAACAATACTTTCAAACTCATGCTTTTATCATGTGGAGAGTAAAACTTCTTTAAAACTTAAGGACTCGGAACTTTTTGGAACTTTTAACACTTGGGAACTCTAGAACTCTTTTAGACTCAAGACACTTGGAACTCAGGAGTTTCTTCTAACCGACATAAACCATGTGAGCTACATGGAGTCCAACGTCTTGCCCACATTGGAGAGAGCTGTTCTATCCTTGCCATCAGAGTAGAACCTTATTTTTAGTGATCACTATCTTAGCCTTAGGCCCATAAATCTCGAACCTATGGTGGCACGTAGTTTTGGGGTATGAGACCTTGGAATCATACCTTACTCGGTGCTAAATACTACTCCGATTCTCAGCTTAGAACTATTAGGAAATCCACCTCAAAATAACTCAAGGGTCTGTAATGAAGACCAAAACATATTTCTGTTTGTTTTAAATCATACTCAATATGGATTTCAACTTTATTATGACTGAAAGGCCAAACCTTTCTCAATAATATCAAAGTACTCAATTCATGGGTACTTATAGTACAAAAGTTCATAAAATTGCAAATCTCAAGTAGGGCTTAGTGACCCATAATCAAATCTCAAGTTAAGTCTCATCAAAGTTCATACTAGATGTCATAAAGATTCATAGATCATATAGAAATGTGGAATTTTCAGCATTGTACCTTAAAAATCTCAACACACTCATGTATTTCAATTTCTAGAACGTTGGAACTATTAAAATCTCAAGGAATAACCACATAGGGTATAAACCCATACTTCAATTTCATAAGAAACATAGAAAATCATATATTCTCATAAATAAAATAACTTTAAATTCCTTAGATTATGACTTGTAGATGAAGAAGCTTGCTTGAGACTCTTTTCTTACCCTTTACTGAGGTTTCTTGGAACTTTTATCTTGGGAACCTCAAATCTTACCCCAATTTGTGAAAGTTATTGTGGATTCTTGGAGTTCTTAAAGAAAGGATTTGTTCTTGTTCTTGAGGGAGAAACCCTAGCTTTGGATATGTTTTGGGAGATAATGAAGTTATCTGGTTTGTTCTGGGTATATCAAGGTGTAAAAAGGGTGAAAAAAAGATCAAAATAACCCTTTTAAAAATAAATTAAAATCACTAAACGAAATATGCGATGGTGGGTACGACGGTCCGTCGAGGGCCCAACAGTCCATCGGTCCTGACCATCGCACCTGGGCTAGAATTGGACTTTCTGCCTTGCTAGTAATGGTTGGGTTGATGGTCCATCGCTAGATCGATGGTCCATTAGCCTTACCAATGTGCCTAACCAGAATGAGGTCTCACTGCCTCCTCTGCGATGGTTTAGGCAATGGCCCATCGCTAGCTCGATGGTCCGTCGGCCCTCTCCGTCACACCTGGGCAATTTTAATTGCTTTCTGTTAAACGTCCATAACTTTCTCTTCTGGTGTCATATTTTGATGAAATGGCTATCGTTGGAAAGATAATTCAATTTTCCATATGATAAAAAGTCATTTTTAGGAAAAATTCAACAAGGTTTAAACACTTAATCACCTTGGAAGTCACTCCTTAGTATTTTAGGGATGAAATTACACTTCACTTGAAACACTCTAAAGGCTCAGACTTTGAGAGAACTTTGCGGGGTCTTACAATATCTCCCCTTTGGAGACATTTGTCCTTGAATGTCGCTAGTTAGGCTAAAAACACAATGAAAATAGAGTACACATAGCTGAAGCAATTGCTAAGAGGGTTCCATATCTTTCTAAACTCTTGAATACTTTAGAAATTTGAAGAACTCATGTAAAAATAGATACATAGCTGAACTTTAGATTAGAAGGGCTGAATTAAGGAAGAATACCTTTAGCTTGATCTGAACTTGTAGAGAGAGATGCGGCTACTTGGCTCTCATGTTTGCTTTTGCCTCCCAAGTAGCTCCCTCAACTGACTTGTTCCTCCACAAAACTTAGACCAAGGGAACCTCTTTATTCCTCAGTCTACGGATCTGGAAATCTAGGACTCAATAGGAATCTCATCAAATGAGAGTCTGCTCTGAATATCAGTTCTCTTTGAAGGATCCACTACAACGGAATCACCAATATTCTTCTTAAGCATGGAGACATGAAAAATAGGATGGATAGTTGACAATTCTACGGGCAACTCAACTTCATAGGCTACTTTCCCAATATGACTCAAAACTCTATGTTGTCTGAGTTGTCTCCAAATGTTATTACAGGTATGTTGAGACTTTTCTCCTATGTTGTGTATTATTTGATTGATCTAGGGTCCACTCTTTCATATGTGACCCCATTTGTGGCTATGCATTTTGGTTTTGGTCTTGAGTGTTTGTCAGTTTTTTTTCTATTTATACTTTGATATAAGACTCTGTGGTTGTTGAAAGGGTCTATAGGGTGTGTGTGGTAGCTATTGGTAGTAAAGAAACTTTGGTATACTTGATAGAGTTAGACAAGGTCAATTTTGTTATTATTTTGGGGATAGATTAGTTACATTCGTGCTATGCTTTCTTAGATTGTCAGACCCGTAGTGTCATGTTTAAATTCCCTAATAAGCTAGTCGTTGTATAGGAAAGGGGTACTTTAGTGCCTAAGGGAAGGTTCATCTCATATCTTAGAGCCTGAAAGTTGATTTCTAAGGGGTGTTTGTATCATGTAGTCCGAGCTAAAGATTCCAACTCGGAAGGTCCTTCTCTAGAATTAATTCCTGTGGTTAGTGAGTATCTCGAGGTATTTCCCCATGACCTTCCTGGTATTCCTCCCAATAGGGAAATTAATTTTTGGATTGATCTTTTTTCGGATACTCATCCTATTTCTATCCCTTATTTTAGAATGACTCTGTTCTAGTTGAAAGAGATTAAGTAACAATTGAAAAATTTCTAAGATAATGGTTTTATTCATCTTAGCATGTCTATTTGGGGTGCTTCCGTGGTGTTTGTGCGTAAGAAGGATGGTTCCCTTTGAATATGTATTGACTATCATCAGCTGAACAAAGTGACCATAAAGAATAACTATCTTCTTCCTAGGATCGATGATTTATTTGTTCAACTTTAAGGTGCAAAGTATTTCTGTAAGATTGATCTTTGGTCGGGTTATCATCAGCTTAATATTAGGAAGTGGATATCCCTACCTTCAGGACCCGATATGGTCACTATGAGTTCCAAGTCATGTCTTTTGGGTTGACCAATGCCCCTGCGGCATTCATGGATTTGATGAATAGGGTTTTTCATCTATTTTTGGATTTGTGTGTCATTGTCTTCATTGATGACATCTTGGTATATTCTAAGAATGAGGCGAATCTTGTCGATCACCTTTATGCCATGCTGCAAGACTCTAAGGATTATCA
The DNA here is from genome assembly GCF_002878395.1 of Capsicum annuum. Classification (NCBI taxonomy): domain Eukaryota; kingdom Viridiplantae; phylum Streptophyta; class Magnoliopsida; order Solanales; family Solanaceae; genus Capsicum; species Capsicum annuum. The sequence goes on along the minus strand of NC_061113.1, from coordinate 72,002,474 downwards.
TTTGTATGCCAAGTTCTCTTAAGTATGAGTTTTTGTTGAAGGCTATGACTTTTCATGGTTATGTTATCTCTAGTGAAGGAACCATGGTAGATCCACAAAAGGTTGTAGTGGTTAAGAAGTGGACTAGACCTGCGAATCCAATTGATATTCGAAGCTTGTTTGGGTTAGCCGGTTACTATAGGAGGTTTGTGGAAAGTTTTTCAACGATAGATGCTCCATTGACTAAGTTGACCCAGAAGAAGGTCAAATTCTTATAGTTGAATGCATGCGAGGGTAGTTTTGAAAGGTTGAAGGATAAATTGACTTTGGCTCCAGTTTTAACCTTGCCTGAGGGTTATAATGGTTTTGTAGTGTATTGTTATAATTCTCATATTGGTCTTGGTTGTGTGTTGATTAAGCATGGTAGGGTGGTGGCCTATTCTTCTAGGTTATTGGAGGTTTATGAGAAGAACTACCCTACTCATGACTTGGAATTGTTAGCAGTGGTATTTTCATTAAAGATTTGGTGTTACTATCTCTATGGGGTTCATGTGGATATATTTTCTGATCATAAGAGCCTTCAGTATGTGTTTACTCAGAAGGAGTTGAATGTCAGGCAAAGAAGGTGGATTGCATTATTGAATAACTACGATATGAGTCTCCATTACCATTTTGTTAAAGCTAACATTGTTACTGATTCTCTTAGAAGGTTATCCATGGGGATCTTGGATTATGTTGATGAGGATAAGCAGAGTTGGTGAAGGATATTCACTAATTAGCTAGTCTTAGAGTTTGTCTCTCAAACTTGGAGAATAGTGGTGTATTCGTGCATTTGGTATCACCGTCGTCTCTTATGGTTGAAATAAAGGAAAAACTAATATTGGATCCCAACTTGGTGAAGATTAAGTGTAATGCAGGTCAACAAAAGGCTGTTGGCTTTGTGATTGGTGGTGATGGTATCTTGAGGTACTAAGGTAGGCTATGTATTCCCAATATCGGTGGATTGAAGAAAAAGATTATGGCCAAGGCTCATGGGTCTCGGTATGCTATTCACTCCGGTTCTAAGAAGATACACCATGATCTTAGGGAGTTTTATTGGTGGAATAATATTAAGCGAGATGTGGCTATTTATGTGGCTAAGTATGATGTGTCAATAAGTTAAAGTTGAGTACTTGAGGCTCGGTGGTTTGTATCAAGAGATAGAGTTGCCCGAATGGAAGTGGGAAGTGATTTATATGGATTTCATCATCGGTCTCCCCTGGTCTCGGAATCAATATAATTCTATTTGGGTTATTGGGGATAGAATGACAAAGTCCGATATTTTCTTACTAGTAAGGACTAGTTATTCTGCGTAGGATTATGCTAAGTTGTATCTTACAGAGATTGTGAATTTGCATGGTGCTCCAGTTTCTATCATCTCGGATCATGAGACACTATTTTCATCTTATTTTTGTAAGTTTTTTAGAAAGGATTGGGAACTCAGGTGTGCCTTAGTACCACTTTTCACCCACAAATGGATGGACAAGCGGAGAGGACTATATCCAAACATTGGAAGATATGTTGCATGCTTATTTGGTTGATTATGGTGATAGTTGGTACGTCCTTTGATTGAGTTTGCTTATAACAATAGTTACCACTTTAGTATTGGTATAACTCTTTTTGAGGTGTTATATGGTAGGAGATGTAGATCTCTTATAGGGTGGTATAAGGTTGGTGAGGGTAAGTTGTTTGGTCCGAATTTGATTCACCAAGACTCAGATAAGGTGAAGGTGAATCGAGATAGGTTGAAATCCTCTCAAAGTCACCAAAAGTCTTAAGCGGATATAAGGCGTAAGGATTTAGAATTTATTTTGGCGATAGGGTATTCTTGAAGGTATCTCCCATGAAGAGAGTAATGCGGTTTGTTAAGAAGGAGGAGTTGAGCCCCTAGGATGTAGGATCATATTTGCTTTCAAAGAGGGTTGGAAATATTGCCTATGAGTTAGAGTTTTCCTGTAGTTTGAGCTCCTTTCATTCGGTATTCCATGTGTCCATGTTGCTAAATGTATAGGTGATCCTTCATTGGTTGTTCCGTTGGAGGATGTTGGTGTTTCAGACTCTTTGTCCTATGAGGAGGTCCCAATGAGAATCTTGGATCAATAAGTTCACTGGTTGCAAACAAAAGAGATGGCTTCGATAAAGGTTCTATAGAGGAACCAAAAGTCCAAGGAAGCTACTGCGGAAAAGGACATGAAGTCCATGTATTCACATTTGTTTTCCATTTCAAAAACTTATGTTTGAGGTATGTGTTGATCTCCTTAACTCAAATTATGTCTTTGATGGGCCATGGATTCAAGTCCTTAAGTTGTGAATTATGCAAGTGTTGTGATAGATAATGGGTTGGAGTCCCAAATTCAATTGAATGAATGATTGATAATGATCATGGCTTGTGTTTTATCCTTATTATGTGTCTTTGTGTTCTAACTTGATTAATGGATAGTTTGATGTGTAATAACTTGTTAACATGTGCTTGTGTTTGCCTTACCCGTCATTTGAGGATGAATGATCCAAGTGGGGGAGAATTGAAATACCTAGATTTTGACCCCTTAGAAAATTTCCCAAGATTTAAGATTCTGCGTTGGGTATGGTTTGAGCATACCAATCGTAAGCTAGGTTATGACTAGAACCCTCCCCTCTCTTAATGAGACCAGTCTAGGTTGGTGACACACTGTCAAAGATACAGCTTAGACCCTCCCTAGTCGTATGTTAGGGTATAGGTCGTATACTACTTAGTCATATGCAATGTTGGTCATGATATAAAGGACATTTACTTGGGTATGGTTTGTTTGGTACCAATCGTACCCTTGGATTCGAGTCATGCTTGGGTAGTCATACCTTGGATAGTTTAGGGGTCCATGGTGAGGCCTAGGTTATGAGTTAGGGTACCACTCGTACCCTAGGGTACAGTTTAGTCATGGAGTCATACCCTCCTGGGAGTTCTTTTTACAGCTTTTAGCTGAGGACATTTTAGACATTTCCCACGTAGACCTTTATAGTTCACGACTTATAACCTTATTTGGCCCTTCATTCTTCATATATACAAGATCAAAAACATCCCAAAACACTATCAAAACTTCTTCATCAAGATTAGAGGCTAGGGTTTTACGAGCATTCATCAAAGGTTAAGGGGGTTAAGAAACCTTCCATGAATCACCTTGTATAAGGCATGCGACTCTTCCCTATCATTATTTCTCAAGTATCATGTTATTTAAACAATGTTTAGGAATAATTAGTGATGATTTTTGAAACAAATGTTGAGGGTTTTGAGGTATAGTGATGGGTAATGTTTTCTCTTGTTTAAACTTGTGAATATACTTTTTTTTGGTGATGGTTTGGACATGTGGGTGCTTGTTGATAGTTGTTTAACAAATGGTTCATGAGAAACCTTAATATAAATGGCTTTTATATGGGTTTTGGTCATGGTAAGAGTATGCCCTCAAGGTGTTTGTGAAAAATATCTACTAGAAATAACTAATCACATGTTAATGATGTTTGAAATAAGGAAATAGATTAATTAGCAAGAATGGTTTGTAAATGATCTTGTAAAGGCCTTTATGTCCATGTAATAAGTTAAGTGGTGCCCTTGGTGGTTTGATTGTTTTAAAAAAGGTGTTAGAGTCCCTAACATGAATTCAAATTATGTTTGTACTAAAGCTTAGCGTAAGAGTACTAATGAGTGATTTTGGTGACGGTCTTGATACACAATTTGACTTGAATGATATTTTAAACTAATGTATTGGCTTATTAAAGTGATAGTTTGATATGTGATTCGTGAATGCCTTGTGGTCATGTATAATGTTGAATTGTGGCCTTGATGGCTTAGAATGGTTAAATGGGTTTAAGTCCCCAAATGTGAATGGTGTGGTGTAAATGCATGGACAAAGGGTTAGAGTTTCAATGTCAACTAGTAATTGGCATGATGGCTTGTGGTTAGAGTCCACATGCGTAATGAAATGGATTGTAGTTAGAGTCCACTTGCATGATGAAATGACTTGTGGTTAGAGTCCACATGCGTAGTTAAATGGCTTGTGGTTAGAGTCCACTTGACTAAAGAAAAAACTTGTGGTTAGAGTCCACTTTCTTAATAAGATGGCTTGAGGTTAGAGCCCTCTTGCTTGATGTAACCTAAGCAGTGGAAGGTTAGAGTCATCCACTTCATGGTTCATGTTTGAGTGCTTTGAAATGCATGCTAAGGCATTGTTATCTCTTGAATCTTGATGTATCCATGTGAATATACATTCCTATGTGTATAAATTTGGTGGCTTATGATGATTTGACTTGGTATTAAATAACAACATTATTTTATCCTTACCCTTGAGTTACATGCTAGTGATCCAACCGCTAATCGTCACCAGATAGTATGTCCCTATCCGACACAGGGGCTGGAGCAATTTCTTTTTTTCTCATACAGTGATCATGTTTTTGGGCGATTCAAGAATTGACATTGACGTGGTGAGATTTCGTAATTCAGAAGGCACACATTTCATGGTCTTTTTATCTTATGTCTTAGACTTATTTTGGATTTGGTTTTGGCTATTTTCGGGGGCTTATCCCGACATGTTATCATCTTTGGATTTGTAAAGGCTTGTGGATGACTGTGGACTTGGGTAGGTTGGATGTTGAATATTGATATTAATGAATGGTTAGACTTTCTTAAGTTATGATTATTAATCTCGTTTCCGCTATCTTATTATATATTTGAAGTTTATCTGATGCTGTGGATTGATGTGATGGTTAGGTAGAGATTAATGGGGAAATCTCTGGTCCTTGTTGGGGTTGAGATGCCCGTACGACAAGGTTCGGTTTTGGGTCATGTCAGTTCTATCAATTGGTATCAGAGCAGGGTTTACTCCAAATGGTTCACACCTAGAGTGTTTTGGTCATCTTGATTGTTTTAACTGAACTAGGGGTGGAAAGAAAGGAAGAAAAAAGGAAGATATTTCTAACTTTGAAGACCCTAGAGTCTGACCCAAGTGATGAAGACATTGATGTTGCACTTTTGGAAACAAAAATTTTTAGAGCTATGAAAAAAGGTGGCCGGGTTAGCAAAAGGAATGGTAAAATTAAAGTATGTCTGAAAAGTGGTATGTCTCAAAAGTGGTAGCTCTAAAGAATTCATGAGGAACTTCCCAATGCAAGAGAAGGACCAGAATCTTGAGAAGTCAAGAAGGAAGGATACAAATAGCCATGTAGATAAGAAGATATTAGTAGCATGGGGCGATTTTTGTAGTGATTCAGATGAAGATGAGAAGACTAGAGATTTCTCTATGCTAGCAGTGGAAAACAATCCCATCATATATGGTTCCTTGTTTGCATTTATGGCAAACTCAAAAGATAAAGACGAAAAAGAGGTAACTCGTTTTGACCTTGAGGATGACCTAGATAACTACTCTACTTAGAAGATAAAGAGGCTTGCTAGTGTGTTCATAGACACTATATGTGAACTAACTGCTGAGAAGAATGCATCAAAGGAGAAATTAGAGAATCAAGAACATGAATTGATTGCTTTAACCTTCCCAATTTCTAAAATCAAAGAGTTGTTCACAAAGATCAAATTGTAAAATTAGAGTTTAATGAGTAATATGAAGAAAGTAAATGATGAAGATGAAGAAAGGAAGAAAGAAACTTCAAGGCTTTTATTTGATCTTAAGGAAAGATTGAGGGATTCTCCAAAACACCTTATGTCAGTGCTTCACAAGAATGAAATGTTTAAAAGAGACCTGGTCCACTTAAGATAAGAATTGATCAAGTCTCTTAAATGGATTGCTCCTTCATAGATTATCTCTAATTAGATTAGTCAAAGTGTTATTGATGGAAAAGGACCAGGATATTAAGGAGAATTCCAACCTGCTGGGTGGTAGAGAAAGACTGTCAGTGGTGTACGAAAGAAGTCTCCCAAATTTATGGATAATCATTATTAAAATATAGGTACTTTAAAGAGAACTGTCAAAGATGTAAAGGTGAAGGAATGAACAAATTCAGATATGTGCAGCAGGAGAATACACAACCAAATAGATTCAAGTACTTGAATAAGATGAAGAAGAACTCTCACCCTAGATAGGATGAGAAGGTTTTGGTCACACCATTGTATTTTTATTGGGACTCAAATCAAGTGTGTTTTAAAATCAAACAAGTGATCATGGTTCTAGGTTGGAGAAAGGGGATTGCACTCTGGAATGTTCATTAAAAGTGAGTGTTCAAGGCTTAATTTTTGAAGATCCAACTGTGTTCTCTCTATCTCACATAACTCCAAGGTGGAAGTGTCGTATCTTGAAACAGTCGATTTCAAGGGACCTTGTTGTTAGAAGACTCATCTTAAAAGAGGAAGTTTCAGCAAAAGACCAGATCATGGATTGATCAATCTAACCTGACCTGACATATGAATTAGTGTAACTCCAAGAATTGGCTATGCTAAGGAGGAAGGTATCCTTTTAGAACAAGTACTTGATAACTTAACATAGCTCCATACCTTTGCAGGTATACACTCACGAGAACAACTTAGGAGGAGAATAACTGAATCCAAACAAATGTAAAATTCATTCAAAAGGACAAGAGACCTAGTCCCGTCACTCAAGTTAGTACCTATACAAGAAGCTAACAATAATCATAAAATGCTGTCTAAAAAACAATATATGTTTTCTCCTCTAAAGTGTCAATTTCTATGCAAAACAATGAGTCACACTTTTTAAGTCAAGATATGTCAAATCAAAAGGAACTTTTTGAAGGACATTGTTCATCTCTTAAAATTATTAAGTCAAACCTTCTTGTTACCATTCTTCAACTAGTCCAAGTTATCTTCCCAAATCTACAAATTTTCTCTAATCCTAAACTAAGCTAGCTTATCTCTGTCTCTTAAAATCAAATGGACAATATTACTACTTTCTCAAACCCAGTAAAAATTCCTGAAATAGATAAAACTTCAGATAGTCAAACTAGATATTCCCAAATTAAACATCCTAATTCTTCAGAATTTGAAACCATGGAAAACATCATCTGCACTCCTCAACAACAAATTAAATCTTCCTTAAAATGTACAAAACCCTCAATCGAGTCAGTCTCCATTAAATCCTCCTTAAAAATAGAATCTTATGCTCAACCAATCATGATTGAGAATCCAAACCAAGGATTTGGATCACTAATAGAGCAAGAAGATAAGGGAATGAGGGAAAAGATATGTCGTTACCACCAAATAAGGAAGATGAAGAAGATAAGAATGAAGTACCTCTATGATGGTCGGTAAAGAAACTAATAGGAAGCATAGGTCAGGATATAGTGATAAAATCAGAAGTGAAAGTGACTAGATCCTAGATACATGGGGTTCTAAAAAACAATGGAAGATGCCATTAAAGCCAATAAATTTTCAACCATAAAAAGGAGAAGGTTGAAGAAATTTATGGCAGTAGAGGAGGAGAAAAATGTAGAAGGTATGGAGGTTGAAAAAGAGGAAGACACAGATTCAGTAGTTGCTATTGCTACTAAGGAAAGAAAATTGAAAGTTGAGGATGATGAGAGAACTATGTCCTCTATGTCAAAGACTGATAAAGGAGATAGGTTCACCTTCGAGTTTAATAAGTCACTAGTTGTTTACATGTATTGTGTAAAATGTAATAAAATTAATTGGGGTTTGTCTGGAATGTTGTTGTATCCAATTTATCAATTGAAAGCTTGGTTTTCAAGAATGAGTACTAGAAATTTGTAATCAAAGGTAAAAGTAACTTAGGATTATGAAATTGTGAATGTTTGTACATACATGGGTAAGTGAACATTTGCCTAAACTTTAACTAATAGTTATTGGTAAGCTAGATTTTAAATCTTAACGATAATCTTTCAATAAATCATTAAGTTTCACATGTGGGTTCTTTCAAACGCCTCACATGTTTTTCTCCATAACGAATCAAATACCTTAATTTAATAGCCTTATGTCTAAGATCTACCATTAAATGATAATAATCAAGTCCACCCTTATCCTCTTTGTCAAGGATGATAAAGTAGCTAAGCTCAATTAAAGTTTGCAACCTCCAATTCTAGGTTAATAACATGGAGTAACGGAAAAACCAATAACAATTAATCAATTCAAAAGGCAAATAAATACTACTCACGCAATAATCATTAGTAAATTATTACACAACCCCAAGTTGGGGAATGTAGCCAAATTTAGTAAGAGAAAGAGAAATTATACCCATACACTTATTTAAATCCTACATGGAATCCAAATATTCACAATTAAAATCCAAATTTAATGTAGGAAAACACAAAAAGTGACTAATCCCAAATATTACATTTTTACTACAAGCTTATAGACCCTAATTTGAGCAAAATATAGGGTTGAAATATGTCAAAAAGCCTTGTATAAATGAAGTAAAAATGGATTAGGAATATACAAAACTACCACAACTCTCACTTCGATGAAAGAGAAACGAAATCACCAAATTCTACATGATATGCTGAAATGGATCCTTATCGCCAAGCTAGCATTGACTTTAAGCTTTAGTGGTTGGAAATATTTGACTTTGGGAATGGACTGTTGCTTTATTGAACTATTCAGCAATATGCTGAACTTCTCCCCATCACCCAATTTCTTCATCTGGAACTTGGATAATCTGTTGACTTTGGTGATGGAGCCTCAACTTAGGTGGTACACCGCGATGGTCGGTGATTCTCCAAACTTCCTAGGTGATGCCATCTTTTCTTTTAAAGCTCCAATTCTCCATCTTTTTTGCTTCCTTATGCTCTAGTACCCACTTCTTGGCTTTAACCATGAAAAACAACCAAACTAAATTAAAATGACTTCAAATTGGCATTAAGGACTTGATTTCTTACCATTTTAAGAAAATTATTTGCAGGATACTAACTCATCAACACCCCTATATGAAACCTTTGCTCTTCCTTAAGAAAATCAGTGCAAACACAACAAAATCAATATTTTATACAAATGGTACTACTAGGGAGATCATACACATGCTTCTTTGTGAAAATAACTTTGCCCTCATGATTTTGAAAACCTTGGCATAAGCATCAGATATCAGATACTCAATTCATGAACCATAAGGATTCATAACTTTTCCCTTATGATTTATCACCATAGAGATACACTATTCAATGAGTGCTACCATCTCAATATCCTGCAACATATTCTTATTTGTCACCATATCCTTTAAGTACTTAGCGTACTTTGACATGCCTTGTAAAACATCTAAAAGAGGAAGGTTTATATGAAGTTCTTTAAATAACTTCTTGAAGCAAGCATCCTCTTTGGCCTTCGTAAGACTCTGTGTGAACGGTGGTGGTGGTTGATGTGCTATAGATTTATAGCAGTTTTAATGCTTAAAATGATGAAATTATGCAAGTTTCATAGGTTGTTTTGTGAGTTGTAATGTATTTTGGGTATGTTTTGTAGGAAATCAAGTTTTGTATGATAAATGGTGGAAAAATATGAAAATTGAAGTTTTGTACTACTTAGGCTTTTCTGGGAATCAGTGCCATTTATCGGATATAGGTGACCAAATTAGGTGTTAGAACTTGAAGTCCAGAGGCTTAGAAGTAGGAAAAAGAAGTCTCTGTCACTTACTAAGGGAACCTATGGTCTGTAGGTGACACCTACGGTCCATAGGTGACCAAAGTAAGTGCCAGAGTCCAAGTCTAGAAGTTTTAGGAGCTATGCAGGAGGTCTAATACTTACTTAGGTACACCTACGATTCGTAGGTGGCCTAAGTAAGTGGCCACCGATCTCAATCTTTCTTTTTGTTTAGGTTTTGATTTTTAGGTTTTCCTTCCATCCTATAATTACCCTTTGGATGATTTGTAGTTAGTTTACATACTCTTAACACTTAGACACTTATATTTGATTCTAGGATACAATTTCGATCTTGGGATTACTTTGTTCTTAATTTTGGCTGATAATTTAGTTACAGATTTTGGATTTTACTTTTTTGATCATTGTGATACTATTTAATGCTTTTAATTATGAACTCCGTTGATCATTTCACAAGCATGAACGGCTAAATCCCTTAGCTAGAGTTGTGGGAACCTTGGCATATTAACGAAGTAAGGGAAGTGCTAAGTTATCTTGATCCAGTATCTTTGCATGTATTGTATTATCTTCTGTTTAATAGATGTCTTAGTGGTTGTAAATGGTAAGATACCACCTAAAATATCACTACTTACTCCACAAGAGGAGTAGTGACTAGGAAAAGATAATTACAATAGTAATTTGATAATTACAATAGTAATTTGAAGATTAATTATCGATATAGGCTAATTAGTATCGTTATATTAGACAGTTATCTATCATCTAATAACTTGAGTCTCTAAATATAATAGTAAATTGTGATCTAGGATAAGGGTTAGTAATGCGACATTTTGAGACTTAAAAGGTAAAGGATGAAATCCATCAATGAATCTACAAGACAAATGATGGTACATAACTCATCAAATTTTGCATACAAGGTACTGGGTTGGTTCAATAAAGCAGGAGAATCCTATTGAGTTGAGAAGCTAGGGGGAATACAATCCTAGTGTTCGTCTCCGACTGATTAAAACCTAAGTTGAATTTTGTTACTAGTTCAAGATTGTTACTACAAACCCCGATTTACTTTTTGTTCATTCCATTGAGTTTAACAATCTAGAAATATAAATCTGCATCTTCCCTATGGGTTCAACCCAACCTTGTTGGGTTACTTTACTTAACAGCGACCGCTTTATCCTTTAGTTGTAGGTATAGTTTGGGCGTTGATGAATATTTTGGGGCCGTTGCTGGGGAAGACAGTGTGACTTGTTGATTGAAGTTTGTTGGAGTTTTAGGGTCTTTATTTTTCTTTTCTTAGTTGAGTATACACTAATGTATGCCTAACACTAGGAGTCAAGACAATTTCTTACTCCCATTGAATCCTAACCCAGAGACGATTACAACCTAATCATACAAGCCTTAATCACAAAGAAATTTGAAGAAGAAATCACCCTTAGAGTCCTAGATGACGAATTTCTTAAAATCCTAGCCTTGCCTTTGGGGGGGGGGGGGGGGGATTTGAGGGGGGAAAAGGGGGGGGTGTGTTTGTAAAAGGGGGGAAAGGGGGGGCCTAAGGGGGGTTTGGAGGGGGGGGGGGGGGGTATTAAGTGGGGAAATATGGAAATTACTAAGATGCCCTTAAATAAAAGCTGAAAATATACTGCCTAGTCACTGCGGTTCTCATGATGACTTGTTAAGACTGGATACAAGTTGTCACCATGACTCATAGTCTTGGCAGTGTCATTGGCAATCAACACTATTGACCCTACGAGTCATACCCAACGACTAGTTGTCATACATTATGTTTCATAGGGTCCAGTCGTAGTCAAGGTAGTCACTTGGGCACTACATTAGGTTGGCCACGGAAGGCACACTACGACTCATTAAGAGTCTATATGACTCATTATGGCTAGTGGTAATCAAGATAGTAGCAAAGAAAATTTACGCCGGACACCCTACAATTGGGACATTACAACTTATAATGAGTCCTTATAACTCGTGGGGTGCAAGTCTTCACCAAGGAAGTATCATGGACAACCTTTACTGGTCATCCTACATTTGGGACCCTACGACCCATCAAGATACCTTACGACTCATGAGATGAGTCGTTGCTTGGGCAGTAAGTTCAAAAGTCAAGAAATTTTCTAAGGACCAAAATCTGGGGTGTTACATTCTCCCCCTAGGATCATTAATCCCCAGATGATGAGATAGGGCTTCCATTACCACGATTTAACATAGAGCGCAACTATACTTTCCTTGGTACCTGATACCATCACTACCTATCTCAAAGGCCATAACCTTCTGTTGACTCACATTATTCTTGATCTGTATCAAGATAGGATCCAAGACCCATTTCTTTTTTACCTCAGCATCAAGAGGTGACTTTACCATCTATTGAAAAACTACACCTTCATCTTTATAATCCAAAAGATGAATTCCAAGGTTAGCTAACCAATAAATATCCTTTACTATATCTCACATCACCTTATCCACATGTGATAAGCTTCCTATGGACAACCTGCTAAGAGCATCAACAACCATGCTTTACTTGGGTGATAATGAAGACTAATGCCATAGTCCTTGAGCAACTCAAGCCATCTCCTTTGCCTGAGATTCAACTCCTTCTGGGTGAACACATACTCCAGGCTCTTATGATTAGAATATATATCAACATGAATCCTATACAAATAATGGCGCCAAATCTTCAATGCAATCACCACAACCAATAATTCCAAGTCTTGTGTCCAATAATTCTTTTCATGAACTTTTATCTGCCTAGAAGCATAGGCCACAACCCTACCATGATGCATCAAAACACAACAAAGTCCCACACAAGATGCATCACAATAAACAATAGAATGATCAGTACCCTTGGGTAGGGTCAAGATCGAAGCTGTAATGAACTTATTCTTGAACTTTTCAAAGCTACCCCACAAGCATCAGACCACAAAAACTTTACCTTTTTCTGAGTCAACTTAGTCAATAGAGCAGCAATCGATGAGAAACTAACCATAAACTTTCTATAAAAACCGACTAAACCAAAGAAGCTCCAAATAGCGATTGCAGTCGTAGGTCTAGGCCACTTCATCGCTTCAACTTTATATGGATCCACCATGATCCCCTCACTAGAAATAACATGACCAAAAAAGGTCATAATATTCAACTAGAATTTACACTTAGAAAATTTGGTAAACAACTACTGATCATTCAAAGTCTGCAACACTATATGGAGCTGATCGGTATGATCTGCATTACTCTTAGAATATACCAAGTTATCATCAATAAATACAATCACAAAAAAATCCAGGAGCTAATGAAATACCCGATTCATAAGATTATGAATTCCATCGGAGCATTAGTCAAACCAAAGGAAATCACCAAAAACTCATAATGACCATACTGGGTTCGAAAAGCAGTCTTAGGGATATCTACCTCTTTAATTTTCTACTAAAGATAACCCAAATGGAGATCAATCATAGAAAAGTACTTAGCACCCTAAAGATGGTCAAACAAATCACCAATCCTAGGGAGAGGGTACTTATTCTTCACTGTTACCTTATTCAACTGACAATAACCTATAAACACCTAAAAGGAACCATCCTTCTTATGTACGAATAGAATAGGAGCACCCACGGAGAAACACTAGGGTGGATAAAACCTTTATCTAAAAGATCTTTGAACTGCTCCTTAAGTTGTTTCAACTCAACCGGAGCTATTTTATATGAGGTAATGGAGATAGGATGGGTATCGGGGAGAAGATCAATCCCAAAATCTAATTCCCTATCGGGAGGAATACCAGGAAGATTATTAGGAAAGACCTTTAAAAATTCATTAACCATGGGAATGAATTACAAAGAAGGACACTTTGAGTTAGAATCTTTAACCCGAACCAAATGATAAAGATTCCCCTTGGAAATTAACTTTCGAGCACTAAGATAAGAAATAAACCTTCCCTTAGACACCAGGGAACTCCCTTCCCATTCTATAACTGAATTATTAGGAAATTTGAAAATGATCTATGAGTTCGACAATCTAGAGAGGTATAGCATGAATAAAGCCAATTCATCCCTAAAATTACATCAAATTAGACCATCTTCAACGCTATCAAGTCTACCAACGTCTCCCTACCACAGATAGGTACCACATAACCCTTGTTGACCCTTCTAGCCATAATAGAGTCACCTACCATGGTCGATACAGAAAAGGGGTTTGATATACACTCAGAACCAAAACCAAAATGAACTATCACATATACGGTCACATAAGAAAGAGTGGACCCTAAATCAAGTAAAAATACACTTCATAGGAGAATAGATTTAACATACTAGTGATAATGTCGGGAGATACCTCTGACTCGTGATAGGGGTGAGAGCATAAAGATGATTTTGACCAGTGCCAGAGCTAGAGCCGAAAGTAGTACCTTTTGGTGCAGGAGCTGATAAAGTGGAAATGGGAACCTATTAGCCCAAGTGTCTACCTTAACCATAGGATAATTTCTCTACATACGTGCAGGTTGACCATAATTGAAACACTAGTTCCTCCTCTCACAATAGAAACCACGATGCAACTGACCACAAAATTGACAAAAAGGATAGCGTGGGGCTGATTGAGCTCCACTAGCCTGAGATTGCTCACCCAATGTCCTAGGACCATCACTACTCTTAAAACACCGATCACCGAACAACTTTGGGTAAGAAACACTATCTGTAGATTAGGAGCCAAAATTTCCCCACTTATACTTAGACTACTGCATACTATCTTTACCACTATGTTGCTGACCCCTACCCTGCTCAGAGTAATTAACCTTCTTACTTTGTCTCTACTTTATTTTGGCTTATTTCTTCTTTTCCTCCTCAACTTGCTGCATATATACCATAATCCTAGAGATATCAATGTCCTTGTTCAATAAGGCGACCTTGCACTCCAACACCAAGTCATAAGAAAATGCAGAAGCAAATTTCCTCATCCTAGACCTTATTTTGTACACCAACTAAAGAGCATAGTGATACGACTAATAAAATTTCAAGGCATACTCCTTCACAGTCATTTTGCCTTGCTTTAAATTTACAAACTCCTCAGCCTTTACTTCTCTCTTCTCTTGAGGAAAGAAGTAATCAAGAAATGCTATAGAAAAATCATCCCACATGGCTGGCTTAGCATAATCCCCCCTCAACTGCTCCTACTCATACCATTAATATTCTATATCATTCTGTAGATATGCGATAAATTCTACACCTTTGAAGTCAGAAACATGCATTACTATGAATATCTTCTCCATCTAATCAATGAACCCTTGAGGATCCTCCTCAACCCTAGAGCCACTAAAGGTCAGAAGACTGAACCTCATGAAATAGCCAACTTTAGTGACCTTGAAAGAACTCACAACAACACCAATAGGACTCGACTGATGTAACTTAGATGTCACCAACTAGGTCAACAGATGAATAAAATGGTTGAAAACTGCATTAGAAATATATCCTTGAGGTGACTAAGAGGGAGTGTCATCAGTTGAAGAAAGATCAGTGGGAACCGGTGGAACTCCATAAGGGAAATCAAAAGCACAGATCCTAAACTGGGTCTATACTCCAGAGGTAGGACAAGTTCTACCAACATTGTCCTTGAGAGGGACAAAGGAGTTCCATGATTATCAGATCTCTAGGGAGGCATGATCTAACATGCAAACAAATAGAAATTAGAGAAGATTTAAATCTTAGACTCTACGACCCGACAACAGAAAACAAGAAAGGGAAACATTCCTTAATGCTTTGTAGCCTCTTTCTTATAAGTGTGGCACGCTACGAACCCAAAAAATAGACTCTACTTGACATGAAAACCTAATTGACCATGATCCTAGGCTCTGATACCAACTTTTTTATGATCTAAAGAAGGGCCTGGCTATGACGGGTATCTCAAGTCCACCGAGGACCAGAGGCCACCCCTTTTGCCTCGCCAAACAGAATATAATACAGCTAGCAACAGATGAATTCAAAACATATAACAAGATAAAATAAGTTCCGAACATATAATAAGATAGGAAACTCAGAAATGAATTTAAAAATTTCAACACATCCAAATCCAGAGTATCCACAAAGACTCTAAACAGAATAAAAATCAATCTAAGTCGGGACATGCCCCCGATGATAGCCCAAAAGAAAAATCCAAAAGATAGTCCAAAATATAAATAACCAAACTATGAAATGACTACTTTTCAAAGGATGAAAACTTACCTCTTCAAGTAACTAAATCTACGAGCAAATCCACCTAATGCTGCATAGGGGTAGAAGAAGTGAATTCAAATCCTACATTATAAAACAATATGGATCCTAGGATGGTTAGTAGGGTTAGTGCTAGCATGTAACTCTGGGATAAAGGGATAAAATAATGCCATCATTCAAAAACTAATCCAAAATCAATGCCTATGTACACATACATTCATACACTTACACACACACACACACATATATATATTATTGGGAGAGGGAATAAGGTTTAGCATGAACTTTAAAACATTACCTGGATTGTCAGCTTGATCATTATAGAATAGCCCACCAGTTGTCTCCCCCTGGTCGGGCCCCAATGTATGTTAGCAGCACAAATCGAGGATTTCATAGAAGGTCGGGGAATCTTTGTACCCTATCCATCCATAATGTAAATATAAATAGTGTGACATAAGTGCACAGTCATCAAAATCATTCCTCACGCTGACAAATACAAGTTTCTAGTATCACTCCCCTAGGACCACTACCTTCACGGCTTGCTACACAACCCCTTTTAAGCCTAATTAAAAAATTTAGCATATAATCCATCTATTAATTCAAGGAATCAATTATTTAGGCATTATGAAGTGGAATCATCATACCGACTAAAACTTGCAAGCAAATGTCACTAAGACATTACTTGGGGAATTCCTTACACCCCTAGACTCCATTATTAAAATCAACCTAGGTGATTCTTTGTACCCCAAAAGGTTTTCGAAATCATTCTTATCCATTTAACCATTTATTCAATGCATTAATTATTAAGAGGTAGGCCAAGCCAATTAATAAATCACATTCTAAAACCAATTATGCATATGGGTTGAGGTCTCATCAATTTCATTACGAAAGTCCAATTATTTGACGAATCCTTGTATCCCTAATTTTATTGTTCATAATTTTGGGGGAATCCTTGTACCCCTATTTTTATTATTTGCAAATTTGGGGAATCCTTGTACTCCTAATTTCATTCACCGTTCTCATGCACCCCAATGAGTGTACAAATCAATGATTCAAGTATAATTATTTCGTAATAATCATGGGAAAAGCATTTAAGAAAATTAAATCCAAAAACCTCTACCCATCATTCAAAACCCAACATCAAAACCATATAAATAATAAACTAATTCATGCTAATAGGAAGACACAACTTTAGGGAGGGAGATATATGCCTTAATTACAAAGAAATTTTAAGATGAAATCATCCTTAAAGCCCTAGAAGACCAATTTCTTGAAACGCTAGCCTTGCCTTTAATTGGGGAATTTAAAGAGAGTTAAGAGGTTTGTTTGATTTTTAAAGTGGTGAAAATAGGGTCCCCAATGTGTTTTTAAGCCGGGGGTATTAAGTGGGAAAAAAGGGAAGTTACTAAGATGCCCGTAAATAAAAGATAGAAACCTACCACCCAGTCACTATGGGTCTCATGAAAACTCATTAAGACTAGATAAAAGTCATCACCATGACTCGTAGTTTAGGCAGTGTCATTGGAAATCCACACTGTTGACCCTATGAGTCGTACCCTATGACTCGAACATGCATTATATCTCGTAGGGTCCAGTTATAGTCAAAGTGAAATCACTTGGGCATTACACTAGGTTGGCCACAGAAGGCATACTACGATTCGTTAAGAGTCTATATGACTCATTACGTCTAGTCGTAATAAAGTTATTAGAAAAGAAAATTTTCATTGGATACCCTACAATTGGGACATTACAATTCATAATGAGTCTTTACGACTCGTGGGGTGCAAGTCATCACCAAGGTAGTATCATGGGAACCTTTATTGTTCACCATGTTATTAACTGGGAAGCAACTTCTAAGGTACTAGACTAGATCTCTCTCACTAACCAAGGGTGGCCTACTCAAGAGGTAGAGAGGGGTGCTGGTGCTCATGCCTTAGAGCTTTCATTGACTATAGAGTAGTTGATGATTCTATGGCGTATAAAATTGTGCAGCTGAGGACTGATATTGGGTTGCTTGCTAAAAAATTCACAATAGTGCATTCCTAGATGGTAAACATAGTACGTCCACAAGGTTCAGTCTCCAGAGCATATGAGTTGGACTTGGATGATGTAAGACCCCGCAAAATCCTAAACTTAATTCAGTCCTCTAAAGCTTATTGAGAGGTCTAACACTTAGAAAATTTTAGCTAAGTATTCATACTTAGAGTTATTTTAGCCTTCATAGTTCGTGGTCTTATTTCGCGACCCTTACGACCATTAAATATCAAACTTTAAGTTGCTTCATGATCAAGAATGTCAGTAGGTATTCTCAAACGAGTTTTAGATTTTTTGAACATTGTTTGGAGCATGTTTGGTAGTCCAAACTAGTGTATCGATGTGATCGCAAGGCGCCGCATCGCCTATCGCATCGATGAATATTTTCCAGTGTAATTTCCAGTGAACCGATATGGACTCGATGCGATGTGTCAGCCATAACATCTATCCCTTCGATGCAGTGCATCGTTCTGTGCATCACTAGGTCAATTTTTAGTCATTAAATAGCCGCATCCTTAGGGGTATTCGGGTTATTTTTTCCACATCTGTAAGCCCCTAAAACACGAGATTTAGCCACTTTACAGGCAAAATCCATTCGCTATTTTCAAAATTACTCAAGAAGCAAAACCTCAGGGCTTCCAATTCAAGGTTCAAAATTAAAGAACTCACCACCAACCTTCATTAATTCAAGTACTCAGGTATGTGAAGTGTTCATCCAAGGGTTCCTTTAACCCTTGGAGTTCGAGAAACTCTTTTAAACTTAAAGTAGATTGATTCCATGATTTCCATGATTGGATTTAAGTGTATTCATGATTATAATGTTATGGGTTTCTAATCCATGGTCTATTACAAGTTTCATGTGAAATTGATTATTATGTGTGTAGTATGATGTGAATTTATGTTAAATCCATTGAATTTGTGAATTTGGCAATTTAGTTTATGATCCCTACATATTGTTTTAGTATCCTGTGCATAGTTGTGCTCCCCAAGTGTTTGTTAAAATGCTTATGTGAGTTAAATAGGGAAGAATTCATGGCATGTTAGTATATGTGTAAACTTATACCTTACAAGTGTTTAATAATATGTTTCTATTAATGAGTTATGAACTAGTGCACAGTTTTATGTTTTTTAAGTTTAATCTATGCTTTAATTTTCATGCTATCGAGTCCTGGGGGTATTCAATACCCAAAAATTTAGCTGTTTACCTAGAGCTTTAGTAGTTACAAAGTAGTCTCAGTAGTTCTACGAACAGTAGTACTCAGCAATAGTCACAGTCCATTAGTTTAGTTCAGTATTCAGTTAAGAACTCAGTTAACTTAGTCAATTAACTAGATTCAGTAGTACTCCATCAGTTAGCGAAACCCAGTGAGCTTAGTTCAGTTCAGTTAGATAGTACGATCAGTAACAGTGTAGTCAAGGCTATTATGGACTAGACCTCAGTTCAGTTCCTATTCAGTTGGGAGTATGATTTAGCACCGACCGAACCCAGGGATGGGGGCTTTCCTTCCAGTATAGGGTTTGACCTTAGTAGCAATCCCTACATTACAGAACTATGTAACTAGTATAGGTTAAGATATCTTCCCGCCAGACTACAGTTGATACATCTCATATGAGTTTTCCTGCCAGCGAGGATTGATGAAAGAGATTTCTATCAGGGAGGGTTAACTCACGCTTGTCCTTACCCATGGCACGGTACTGACACCTTTCCAACTGGGGTTATAGGTTGGACCCCAATCCATTTAGAGAGGGGCATATCAGTTAGATAATTATCTCCTATAGTTTCAGTTTCAATTTTAGTCTCAGTATAGAACTCAGTTTGGTTCTACAGAATCAAGACTATCAGATACAACCACCCAGCTCAGTATAGAACTTAGTTTGGTTCTATAGAATTAGGACTGTCAGATACAACCACCCAGCTCAATATAGAACTCAGTTATCAGTATTATAGTATCAGTAAACTCAGATATCAGTTAATCAGTGCTCAAAACTCAGTAACAAGTGTTAACATGATCTCAATTACAATTTATGCATTCATTCATATTCTCTCATTCAGTTAGGTTCATGTTACTCTGTCAGTTATATTCATGCATATGAACCCATGCATATCATCCTATATCACTTAACATACTAGTACATACAAAGTACTAACGCATACTTTTCTTTTGCGCTATGATGTCTTATATCATAGGTTCAAACGTATGGGCTCCTGATCGTACTTAGCATCCTAGCCTATAAGTAGAAGTGTCATGACCTGAACCGGGGCCCTAACCATGACGAGCATCCCAAACCATAAAGGCCGGATGCCCTTCTAACTTGTAATCACATACTTTGTCCTTATATGAGAAGGATAATACGGAAATACATAGTGAAACAGAATCATGGTCATTAAATCTGAATTCCAATCTTAAAGAAAACTGCTATTCAAAACATCTGAGTTATATCTGACTCAGTCTGCAAAATCTCTACTACATGAATAAACCCAACTGTCTGAAAACTGGGACAAGGTCCCCAGTAGACCAAAACATAGTAATGATAAATGACTGAAGTAAACTAGGCCTTCTAAAATATAGAAGGCTTACCATGGAACTCTGCACTTCTGTCTGGAGAAAATTTACTTGTTATCAGGACCACTAGATTGAGCCTCAGACCCTGGAAGGGGGGGAAGGGTCAATACAGATGTACTAGTATGCAGAGCAATCCAAAATAATGTATTTATATATAACATAAGTGAGAGCAATTCATAAAACATTTTACATATAATATATGAAAATACATGGTCACATTTTAAAGACTTTGAAACATTTCTTTGAAACCATGACTCACTCTTTGTCTTACTTTTGAGCTAGATGGTACACCCTACAATCTATAATTCCATGGGATGTATGAAATCCTCCCTTGAATCAGCAGCCAAACCCCCAATCTAAGTTTGCCTTGAGAATTGGAGTATCTATAAGGGGATACACAAGATCACACAGCAGGGTGTCAAAATTCCCAATCAAATCAATATGTCATGGTAGTGCACAAGACCATAAAGTAGGGCTACTAAACATAGTCTCAATTTGGGATAACATGAATTAAGGTACACAAGATCACAAATCATGGTACCATAATCTCGTTTCGGCAAATCATTATTTCTAGCATAGAGTCTTTCAACTCGTACTTTCTTCGGGTAACCATCTAACTCTCTTTAAGCCCATTGTTAAACCTTTTCTAAACATGCATCTTTCTAAATTCATAATCTAAAAATCTGATTTCAAACATGTGTTCTATTCTATTCTGAATTACTATGGCTTTAACTTAGTTGGTTTGTCACACCAAGACTTGCTAGTCCTATTTCTGAGCCAGATTGTACCATGTATGATTCTTTCACTAAAACATAATTAAAACCACCCAATTATATAAATAGTATAGGAAATTTCATGTTCCAAAAGCACAAGTCAAAACCATGCTAAAATTCTCATTCTTTCAATAACCATATGGTGGTCATGTATTTTTGACAAACATGCAATTATTTTATTAAAAGTGTATTCAATATTTATCAATATGTAAAACCCTCTTTTTTGGATTCAAAATCATATTCAAGTCATAGAAATAATCAAGACATTTCAAACACAATTCATATCATATAAAAGAATGGAAAAATCATAACAAGAGAGGGATTCTTTAGGATTCATGCTCTTAATTGTATGTTCATGCTTAAACACATGCATACATATATATAGAGTTCCAAATCAATTTAGGGGAAGGCTTAAAGACTAACACAATACTGATCAAGACTTGTAAAACATATTAGTAATCATAAATTCAAAATCCCTTTCTTAAAAATCATGATTTCTAAACCATTAGCATGAAATAAAGATTGTTTCTTTGCCCATGAAACTTTAGAAAAATCCCACGTACCTTAATTTATGACTCTTGAATTAACTCGTGCTTTAGGGATGCTATTCAAACAATTGATGGGTGCTTCTTGTAGTCCTCGCACTGGGGATTTCAAATCTCAAACAATTATTGAAAACCCACGATGAAATCTTAAGATATTTTGATCTTTGGGTTGAAACCCTAAGAAGTGCTCTTGGTGATTTTGAGAGAGAGTGACCTTATTTTGGTGTTTGGGGGATTTAATCCCGTATGGTTGAATAAGGGATGGAAAATACCACTTTTTCCCTTAAAACATGAAAATAGGACCTGAAAATTGGGTGTGCGCAATTGAGCATGCGTCGTACGCTAATCGTGCAATGCTACTAGCTCAGTCATGAAAATGGCTATAACTTTTCTTTTAGGTATCAGATTTTGGTGAAATTAGTATTGTTGGAAAGATAATTCAAAGAGCTTTCATTTGATATATAGTAGTCCCTCTAATTCATTATATACAAAGAGTTATGGTAGATTGAATTTGATCCAAGTTTTAATGCTCACTCAAACTTGAATGATAGGAAAGCTTTCAACTTGTCCTATAGTTAGAGGACCTCTATGATCTTAACTCATGCTCAAATAGGTTTCCACAATAAATAATTGACTAACATGCCTAATTTTCATAGGATTTATGGCTTTTGGATCATCTACTCATAGAAATGATAGTTTTTGTTCTAGCCCAAAATGTGGGGTGTTTCAAAAAGACATAGTGGTGAGTCCTTATAGTATGAGGATAGAGTATTATTTTAGTATTTTAGTACATTTTTTAGTAGTTGGAGTTAGTTGGGGGCTTGTTCCATCAACTCCATAATTCATACAGTTAGAGACTTTCAAACTAGAGTATTTCAAATGGATGTTTTAGTTTCCAGTATTCAGCTTTCAGTATTCAGTATTGGTCTTTAAGTTATGAATCATATGGTATTTTCAGCCTAACTTCCACACTTATTTTATTTATGTTATTATTATAGTGTTATTATTATTCAGTGCTCACAGCAGGTACCGGTCTGGGTTAACTGGTGGTCCTTTAGGGTTGCTAGCACCATGTAGCATCCGGGGTATAGAATCGGGGCATTACAAACTTGGTATCAGAGCCTAAGGTTCAATAAAGTCTTAGGAAGTTTGAAAGTTGTATTTAGTAGAATCTTATGTATGAGTGTATAGCACGCCACACTTATGGACAGGAGGCTACGAGATGTTTTAGGAAAAGTTTCCGTTCTATCAGTATTCATGTCATGCAAGTGAGTATAAACTAACAATAAACTCTTAATCTAATCCTTTCCCCTTTCGTTTACAGAACATGCCTCCAAAATGGACTAAGGGCAGAGGAACAGGAGACCATCTAGTACCCAGCCCATCCAGCCAGATCTTCTGGACGAGCATGTCTCCTATGTGGAATTCAAAGCAACTTTCACCACCCTAGCTCATTCTATGGTATCCTAGAATAAATGCCAGATGCCATTCCGGCAAACCCAGTGGCCAATACTATTACAACCAAGATTTGAGACTTTACCCAATTGAACTCTTCCTCTTTTACCAGGTCGAATTTAGATAAGGACCCAAAGAAATTTCTTGATTAGGTGCAGAAAGTTATAGATATTATGGGGTGACTTCCAGTGAGAGTGCTGAGTTAGCCATATATCAGTTACAGGATGTGGCTCACTCGTGGTTCATATAATGGAAAGTAGATAGGGCCACAGATGTAAGGCCCATAGAATGGGAGAAGTTTGCTATTGCTTTTCTAGATAGGTTCTTCCCGAAAGAGTTGAGGGAAGCAAAGGTTTTAGAGTTTATTAATCTAAAGCAGGGTAACATGATAGTACAAGAGTATTCTTTTAAGTTTACTCAGTTAGCCAAATATGCCCCTCATGTGGTAGCAGATAGTAGATCTAAAATGAGTAGGTTTGTGTCTGGTGTGTCTAGAAGTGTGGTCAAGGAATATAGGACTACAATGCTGATTAAGAAGATGGACATATCCAGGCTTATGGTCCATGCTCAGCATATGGAAAATGCTAAGAATAAAGAAAAGGAGAGGGAGAACAAAGGAGATAGAATAGATAGCTTTAACTTTACCCAGCCTAAGTCTGAGAGTGGTAATTGTCCTCAGTTTCACCTGAAATCTTCAATTCCAACTCAGTCCTCATCCAGTGCTCCAGTGCTAAAATTCAGTAATGGCAATAGAGATAGGGCGCTAGGCCCTAAATCTCAGGGTAGTGTTTGCAGTGCCCGAACAAATAATCTCTGCCAGAAGTGTATGCAGAAACCATCAGGGTATCTGAAGAGCTGGCAATGATGTATGTTTTGGATGTGGCAAGCAAGGCGACAAAATCAAATAGTGTCCTTAGGTGGGTTCGCAGAGTCAGCATAATTATCCCCCAGCTTAGCCTGGTCGCCCGAATTAGCAAGGTAACACTTCCAATGCCACCAGTGGGTAATTCCCAAATAGACTCTATACACGTCAGTCCCGACAGGATCAGGAGAGTTGTCCTGATATGGTCACTAGTACGTTATAAGTTTATCATTTGCATGTTTATGCTTTGCTAGATCCAGGAGCTTCATTGTCCTTTGTAACTCCTTATATAGCTGTTGACTTTGAAGTTAGTCCTAAAATTATAGCAGATCCTTTGTCAGTCTTTACCCCAAAGGGTAAATCTATCATAGCCTGGAGGGTATACAAGAACTATCCGATTATGGTATCTCAAAAATTTACTTTAGTAGACTTAGTAGAATTAGAGATAACAGATTTTAATGTCATTCTCAGCATAGATTGGCTTCATTCATGCTATGCGTCAGTTGAATGCAAAAATAGAATTGTCTAATTTTAGTTTCTGAATGAACCTGTCCTAGAATGGAGGGGTAGTACCTCAACACTTAGGGGTCAACTTATTTTTATCTAAGGACGAGAAAAATGATATCTAAGGGTTGTGTCTATCATCTTATTTGAGTTAAGGATTCTAGTTCTGATACTCCCAGCCTTGAGTCAGTTGGAGTAGTATGTGTTTCCTTTAGGTCTCCCCAGAGTTCCTCTCGAGAGGGAAATTAACTTCAGAATAGACCTTCTTTCAGATACTCAGCTAATATCTATTCCACCATACAGAATGGCTCCAACAGAACTCAAAGAACTAAAAGAATAGTTGAAGCATCTCCAAGATAAGGGATTCATCAGACCAAGTATATCCCCATGGGGTGCACCAGTTTTATTCATGCATAAGAAAGATGGTTCTCTTAGGATGTGTATAGACTACCGTGATTTGAATAACGTCACAGTCAAAAACAAGTATCCACTTCCTAGAATTAATGACTTATTTGACCAACTTTAGGGTGCAGTTACTTTTCTAAGGTAGACCTCAGATTAGGCTATCATTAGCTTAGAGTTAGAGAATATGACATTCCAAAAATAGCTTTCAAAACTTGGTATGGTCACTTTGGATTCCTAGTCATGTACTTTGGTCTTACCAATGTCCCAGCAGCTTTAATAGACTTGAAGAACTGTGTGTTCAACCAGTACTTGGACATGTTCATCATGGTCTTCATAGATGATATTCTTGTCTACTCCCGAATTGAACATGATTATGCAGACTATTTTAAAATAGTATTACAGACTCTCAAAAACCATCAGTTGTTCGCCAAATTCAGTAAGTCCGAATTTTGGATAAGGTTAGTTGCTTTACTTGTCCATATTATTTTCGGTGATGCATTAGAGTTGATCCTAAAAGACCAAAGAAGTGAGAAACTATCCTAGACCTATCTCTTCATTAAATATTAGGAGTTTATTGGGCTTGGTCGTCTATTACCAATGGTTTGTTGAGGGATTTTTCTATTGCATCCCCCATGTCCAGATTGACTCAGAAGAAAGTCAAATTCCAGTGGTTAGATTCTTGTGAGAAGAGTTTTCAAGAGTTGAAGACTTGACTCACTACAGCCCCAGTTTTGACTTTACCAGATAGTTTAGATAGATTTGTGGTATAATATGATGCTTCTAGAGTTAGTTTGGGTATGTTTTGAGGTAGAGAGGTAAGGTCATAGCCTATGCCTCTAGATATCTTAAGCCCCATGAGAAGAACTACCCTACTCATGATCTTAAGCTAGCAGCTGTAGTGTTTGCCTTAAAGATTTGGAGACACTATTTGTATGGGGTACATGTTGATGTGTTCACAGACCATAAGAGCTTGCAGTGTTCTGTATCATCCAGGCAAGGCCAATATAGTGGCTGATGCTCTTAGTAGGATGTCTATGGGTAGTGTTGGTTACGTGGAAGATGATAAGAAGAAGTTACCTCAGGAATTTCATCAGCTTGCCCAATTAGATATCCACTTAGTCGATTCAGCAGAAGGTAGTGTATGGTTACAGAGTAGTTCAGAATCATATCTGGTTTTCGAGGTGAAGTAAAAGCAAAACAGAGATCCCAGTGTAGTTAAGTTGAAAGATTTAGTTAGAGACTAGAAAGTAGAGGTTTTCTCCCAAGGGGGATATGGTGTATTGCATTTCCAAGGTCGACTATGTGTACCACATATAGATGACTTGAGGAAACAAATTTTTGCCGAAGCGCACGCTACTCTATTTATCAAGGGGCCACTAAGATGTACCACGACTTGCGAGAAGACTATTGGTGGAGTGGGATAAAGAGAGATATTGTAGAGTTTGTAGCTAAATACTCAGCATGTCCGCAAGTTAAGATTGAACATCAGAGGCCTAGTGGGTCCATGCAGGAGTTCAGTATTCCCACATGGAAATGGGAAGAAGTGAACATGGTCTATGTAATGGGTTTGCCTCGTACTCATTGACAACATAATTCAATATGGGTTATCATAGATAGAATGACCAAATCAGCTTATTTCTTACCAGTTCATGCCTCTTACTCAACTGAGGATTATGCCGAGCTCTATGTCAGAGAGTTGGTCAGATTGCACGGAGTTTCGTTATCTATCATTTCAAATAGAGGTACGTAGTTCACCTCTCTTTCTAGAAAGCCTTTCAAAAGGGTCTTGGTACCCGCGTTTATTTCAGTACAGCCTTTCACCCTCAGACAGATGGTCAAGAAAAAAAGACCATCCAGACTCTAAAAGATATGTAAAGGGCGTGTGCCATCGACTTTAAGGGCAGTTGGGATGACCAGTTTCCACTAATTGAGTTTGCATATAATAACAGTTACCATTCTAGCATTCAAATGTCTTCGTTTAAGGCGCTCTATGAAAAGAGATGTAGATCTCCCATTGGTTAGTTTTAAGTGGGTGAGGCTATAGTAGTAGGGCCTAACTTGGTATTTGATACCTTAGTAAAAGTTCAATTGATTAGGGAAAGGCTTAAGATAGCTCAGAGCCGACAGAAATTATTTGCTGATGTGCGTAGAAAGGATCTCGAGTTTGAGATTGGTGACTTTGTGTATTTGAAAATCTCTCCTATGAAAGAAGGGAAGAGGTTTGCCAAGAAGGGGAAGCTTATTTCCCGATGTATCGATCCTTACCAAATTCTCAGCCATTTCAAAAAGGTAGCTTACGAGCTTGAGTTGCATTCAGACTTAGCTTCAGTGTACCCAGTGTTTCATGTCTCCTTGCTAAAGAAATGCATAGGTGACCCGACAGTTGTAGTCCCTGTTGAGGGTATAGATGTTTAGAACAACCTCTCTTATGAGGAAATTCCAGTCGAAATCCTTGATTATTAGATTAGCAGACTGAGGAACAAAGAAGTCCCTCCGGTCAAAGTTCTTTGGCGGAATCAGTCCGTTGAGGGAGCTACTTATGAAGCAGAAGTAGATATGCAGACCAAGTATCCTCGCCTTGTCTCCACAAACTCAGACTCAGCTTAAGGTAATAGTTTTCCTTAAATTACTCAGTTTCATATTCAGATGTAGTTACCAACTTGGTAGCAAGTAATGTTGCATACTCAGTCATGCATTCATGAATTAGTTCAGTCATGTACTCATGCATCAGATATGCATGTTCAGTATACAAACTCAGCTTATTAGTAATATCAATTATGAAATCATGCATCATTTATGCATTTTTAGAGTTCAGTATATCAGTAGTCTCAGCCATGAAATCATGCTTTAGTTGTGCATGTACAGTATGTACTTTTAGTCTATTAGTTCTCCTATCATAGTCAGTCTCATTCAAGGACGAATATTCCTAAGGGGAAAATATTGTAAGACCCCACAAAATCCTAAGCTTAATTCAGTCCTCTAAAGCTTTTTGAGGGGTCTCAAACTTAGAAAATTTTAGCTAAGTATTCATACTTAGAGTTATTTTAGCCTTCATATTTGGTGATCTTATTTCGTGACCCTTACGACCATTAAATGTTGAACATTAAGTTGCTTTATAATCAGGAATATAAGTAGGTGTTCTCAAATGAGTTTTAAATTTTTCAAACATTGTTTGAAGCACGTTTGGGAGTCAAAACCATTGTATCGACACAATCTCGATGCAACACGTCACCTATTACATCAATGAATATTTTTTAGTGCAATTTCCAATGAATCGAGAATCAACACGGTGCATCAGCTATAGCATTGATCCCTTTGACATGGTGTATCGGTCTGCACGTCGCTAGGCCATTTTTTAGTCATTAAAAAGCCACATCCTCATTAGG
Organism: Capsicum annuum; assembly: GCF_002878395.1. Classification (NCBI taxonomy): domain Eukaryota; kingdom Viridiplantae; phylum Streptophyta; class Magnoliopsida; order Solanales; family Solanaceae; genus Capsicum; species Capsicum annuum. The sequence goes on along the minus strand of NC_061113.1, from coordinate 71,974,208 downwards.
TATTTGGATTATTTTTCCCACGTCTATCAGCCTCCAAAACATGAGATTTAGCCACTTTAGAGGCAAAATCCATTCATTATTCTCAAAATTACTCAAGAAACAAAACGCTAGGGCTTCCAATTCAAGGTTCAAGATTCAAGAACTCAACACCAACCTTCATTAATTCAAGTAATCAGGTATGTGAAGTGTTTATCCAAGGGTTCCTTTCACCCTTTGAGTCCAAGAAACTCTTTTAAACTTCAAGTAGATTGATTCCATGATTTCTATGATTGGATTTAAGTGTATTCATGATTATAATGTTAATTGGGTTTCTAATCCATGGTCTATTACAAGTTTCATGTGGAATTGATTATTATGTGTGTAGTATCATGTGAATTTATGTTAAATCCATTGAATTTGTGAATTTGGGAATTTAGGTTTTGATACCTATATGTTGTTTTAGTATCATGTGCATAGTTGTGCTCCCCAAGTGTTTGTTAAAATGCTCATGTGACTTAAATGGGGAAGAATTCATGGCATGTTATTATATGTGTAAACTTATACCTTACTAGTGTTTGATAAAATGTCTCTATGAATGAGTTATGAACTAGTGTACAGTGTTATGTTTTTTAAGTTTACTCTATGGTTTACTTTTTATGCTATCGAATCCTGGGGGTGTTGTTTACCTAGAGCTATAGTAGTTACAAAATAGTCTCAGTAGTTCTACGAATAGTAGTACTTAGTAATCAGTCACAGTCTCAGTTCAATATTCAGTTCTGAACTCAGTTAACTTAGTCAGTTAACTAGATTCAGTAGTACTCCATCAGTTAGCAGAACCCAGTGAACTAGTTTAGTTTAGTTAGATAGTACGATCAGTATTAGTTTAGTCAAGCCTAGTATGGGTTAGAAATTAGTTCAGTGTCTATTCAGTTGGGAGTAGGATTCAGCAATGAGCGAACCTAGGGATGGGGGTATTCCTGCTAGTATAGGATTTGACCTTAGTAGCAATCCCTGCATTACAGAACTATGTAGCCAGCGTAGGTTGAGATATATTCTTGCCAGACTAGGGTTGATATATCTCATACGAGTTTTCCTGCTAGCGAGGGTTGACGAAAGAGCTTCCTGTCAGAGAGAGTTAACTCACAGCTTATCTTTACCCGTGGCATGGTACTGATACCATTCCAAATAGGGTTACAAGTTGGACCCCAATCTATTTAAAGAAGGGCATGTCGATTAGATGATTACCTTCCACAATTTTAGTTTCAGTCTCAGTATAGAACTTAATTTGATTCTATAGAATCAGGATTGTCAGATATAGTCACCCAACTTAGTATAGAACTTAGTTCGGTTCTACAAAATTAGGACTATCAGAAATAGTCACCCAGTTATCAATTAGGACTATCAAAAATAGTCACTCAGTTATCAGTATTACAGTATCTGTAAACTCAGATATCAATTAATCAGTATTCAGAACTTAGCAACCAGTGTTAACATAATCTTAGTTATAGTTTATGCATTCATGCATGTTGTCTCATTCAGTTATGTTCATGCTACTCAGTCAATTATTGTTCATGCATATGAAGTCATGCATATCAACCTACCTCACTTAGCATACCAGTACATTCAAAGTACTAACATATACTTTTATTTTATGCTATGATGTCTTATATCATAAGTTCAGATGTATGGGATCCTGATCGTAATTAGCAGCCCAGCCTATCGGCATAAGACTTAGCTGTGAGTCCTCATTGTTTGAGGACAGAGTATTATTTCAGTATTTAAGTATAGTTTTTAGTAGTTGGAGTTAGTTGGGGGCTTGTCCCATCAACTCCATAATTCAGATAGTTAGAGGCTTTCAGACTAGAGTATTTCAGATGGATGTTTCAGTTTTTAGTATTCAGCTTTTAGTATTTAGTATTGGTCTTTCAGTGCTTACAGTAGGTATCAGTCATGGGTTAGCGAGTGGTCCTTTGGGGTTGCTAGCGCTATGTAGCATTCGGGGTACAGACTCGGGGCATTACAATAGAGGAGGCTAAGTATCTTGTTCGCAAATTAGTGGGTTTTTTAGCCAAATGGCAAGAAAACCAAGGTCAAAACTATTATGGAGATACATATATAGATCATATTAGAGAGCGTGATGGTTTCTAGAGATGAAAAGATAACTACAAGGAGAATGGAGATAGGTATATTCCACCGGGTTACCAAAATACTGAATCAAGAATGGAGGTGATGTTGACCAAACTGGTGAAGGGGAAAAAGAGTCAAGAGGCTAGCCTTAAGGAGATCAAGGTTTATATTTCAGGTTTGACCTAAAGGATTGAGTTTCATCCAAGTGCTATAAAGCAGTTAGAGCATCAGTTTGGGCAGATGTTGACTACTTTATATTAGAGACAACAAGGTACCCTTTCGAGTGACATAGTGTAGAATAACCATCGGTCATTGTCTAGATATTACCACTAGGAGTGGTGCCCCTACTATTGATCCCACTGTGCCTACTACTAAGGAATCAAAGAATAATAGTACTGCGATTGATGAGACAACTGAAGTAGAGTTTAAGAAGTTGATAGTTATTAATGATGATTATGAGACTGATGATGGTGATGACTAACCTATCGATCCCATTGATCATATGCATTATTAAAGTGCAATTCCTTCTTTACCGTTAGTAGAGAAGGAGGACCCTAAAGCGGTCACTATTCCACATTCTATTAGGCCCTTTAAAGTCAAATAGGCTTTGTGTGACCTAAAAGTCGAGATAAATTTTATGCCACTAGTTATATACAAGATATTCGAGGGGGGGGGGGACACTCAAACCCACTTCCATGAAGCTATTGATGGCTACTCATCTGTGAAGAAATCGGTCGGAGGTTTATGTGATGTAGTAGTAAGGGTGTAATCTTTTATGTTCCCAACTGATTTCGTGGTTCTTGATTAGGAGGTGGAGCCCCTATTATATTTGGGAGATTCTTCCTATTTACGGGCAGGGCATTGATTGATATGGAGTTGGAGCAGGTGACCTTCAGACTGAATGATGAGCAAGTGCTTTTTGATGTGTGTCTATCAGTATAACAGCTAGATGATATGTGAGTGGCCGAAGCATTAGCAGCAATGATCATTAATTTTGAGAGTGATGGCATCGAAAAATATGATGTGATGATTAAAGGATTGCATGCTATAGGTTCTGACAAATATGCTCCAAAAAATTTAGATCTTGATCTTAAAAATAGAACCATAGCTCCTTCGAAACCATCTATTGAGGAGCCACCTATTTTTGAACTGAAGGCCCTCTTATCTCACTTAAAGTATGCATTCTTGTAGGGCCAACAATACCTTACCGATGATTATTGCTGTAGATTTACCAGAGTCACAGGTGGAAGCATTGATATCCGCATTATAGAGGTTTAAAAAAGCCATTAGATGGACCATAGTAGATATTATGGGAATTCTACCATATATTTGTACTGATAAAATACAACTTGAGCTGAAATATGTTCCCACATTAAGCATTAGCGCATCTTGAACCCTCCTATGCAGTAAGTTATGAAGAAAGAAATTATCAAATGGTTAGATGCTGGTGTCACGACCCGATTTATAAGTTGTAATACCCCAAATTTTTGTGCTAGAATTCTAACTATCGTTCCTGCGCATCTAAGCTCTAATACAAGTGATTCTCACATGGATACAAGTTGTATGATCATTATCCTAGTCTATGGAGTAGTTTAGAGGTGAAAAATATCCATAGCAATGACCTAGAACAAAGTTGATCTAAGACCAATTGATTCATCCAAATTTTGACATTCGATTCTATAGGGTCAACTTCAAACCTGTATATCTCTTAATATACATTGAATTTTTCATCCCAAGACCTATCAAATTGTATATAATTGAAATAGCTTTCCAACGATACCAATTTCAAGAAAATCCGATGACCGAGTGAAGAGTTATGCCTATTTTCATGAGAGGAAATAAGTGTATGCGATGGGAAATGCCCTGCCCAATCAAATGTGTGTGATTGGGAGTGCGAGGCATACTTAAATGTCTTCCATAAGGTGTGCGACGCATACCGTAAGGTCTTCCATGGGTTGTGTGCCGCATACCTCACTTCCAAGTACCAAAAACACCCTTATATATGTCTATAACACGGGATTAAACTCGCAGAACACCAAAATAAGTTTACTTTATCTCAAAATCATCAAGAACATTAATTCGGGTTTCAACCTAAAAATTCAAATATCTCAAGATTCAACCATGAATTTTCAATAATTCTTCGCGATGCGGAATCCCCATTCTGAGGGCTACAAGAAACACTCATTATTTTCACAAATAAAGTCCCAAGGTCAAGAGTTCATTCAAAGCTTCAAGTTTAAAGTATGTGTGGTGTTTCAACAAGAACAGCCTTTCGTTCTTGTTCCCAAATTGATTTTTCTTTTTTGAATATACATGATTTTACATGTTTTGATATGAATTTGAAGCAAGAATTTATACCCTATATGGTTTTACATGAGATTATGATACTCTCTATGTTTTGAAAGTTGAATTGAATGAGAATGATGACATTTTTGTACGTAAAGCTGAATTTTCCTGATTTTAAAGTAAGTTATATATGTTTATGATGAAAAGCATGAATCTTGAGAAAATTTAATATGATTTTGATGTATGAGACCTTGAGTCCTAATTGGGATTGTACTTTGAGAAATTATATGCTATAAGCACAATGAGATTTGAATGCCAAAGCTAATTTTCTTTACCAAGATGTATGATTATAAAGCTGACATTTTAAGTTTTAAGTGATTATATTTGTGCTTATGTCATAAAGTATGAAACGTTGGAAGGTTTTATGGTGATATTGATGTATGAGTTTTTGGAACCCTATTTGAAATTATTATTTTTAGAAAATCATGTGTTATAAATACCTTGAGTTTAAATAATTTGAGATGCTAAAAATGCTTTGACCTTTTGGTCGTAAAAAGGGTTGTTTTTGAAACCGAGATGAGAAAATAAATCCACTTTTATTGATTATTATAAAAGGGTAGCATGATGGCTCCCGTTGTGAATTGTTGATTGTTTATTTATGGATTTTCTTTTGAAAAGATCTGAGCTAAGTCCGGGAGTAGTCTTTAGCATCGAGCGGAAGGTACAGTAGGATTGGTACTTACCTAGAACTACGTGCCCCCATAGGTTGTGAGCCTGAGGCTGATTTATATAGTGATCACTACTGTTTGGATTGATGATTTAAGGTCCTACTCCTATGGCAAGGATAGGACAACTCTCCCCAACGTGGGTTAGACGTTAGACTCTATGTAGCTCACATGGTTTATGTCGGTTGTAAGAGACTCCCAATGTGTGTGTGTATTCTCTTATTTAATATGAAAAGTCTTATTCTTCTATCTGAGATGAAAACATATCTGTTATTAAGACTGAGTTTGAGAAAGTCATTGTTTTCAAAGATTTAATGAACATATATTCTGAAGAGAATTGTTATGAGATTTGATTGCTTTGATGATTTGGAATCGAGATAGAAGTGAATTGAGATTTATTATGATGACTCACATGTTTCACCTGATATATTTTACTCTCTTATGATTGTGATGATTTTAATTCGAGCTAAGTGACTCATTTATATCAGCATGCATAATTTTATAAACTGTGATGATATTAAGATATTATTTTATATATGCATTGCACCCCCATATGCTCGGTATGTTTCCATGGTACTGACCCACAAATTCTGATGTAGGCTATATTTTCTAAGAATGTAGGTATAAGGTATAGTGTACATCTTCAGATCCAGTTAGTTCGCGGCATCCAGTCAGCAGGTGATGAGTCCTTTTAATTTAAGGTCTTGAGTTAGTTATACAGTTCGAAAAGTGTTGTATTTTCTTTATTCAGCCATATTGAGTTGGGATAGTCGGGAGTCAGGACTTAGCTACCTACAGTCAGTACTAGTAGAGGTTTCATAGACAGTCAGTAGAAGTTGATGTATTCTGTTTCTGTTTTGGTTGTAAAAGCAGAGTTGTAATCTTGTAAATTTAGTTTTGTATCTATCATATTTAGAAAAGAGTTATTTTCCGCAGATTTGTATAGATTTATACTTTTAATTCAGTTGCTCATGAGTAATGCCAGTATAAGGGTTAACTTGGGGTCACTTGTGATATTTAGCACGGTGTGACATCTCGGGACCCAATTTTGGGGCGTTACAAACTTGGTATCAGAGCACAGAGTTCAAGTGTCCTAGTGTACACCCCGAAAAATGGGTCCCAGAGCGTCATACGGTGCTTGAGGCTACGAGTAGCCCCAAGCTAACCCTTTGAGCCATTTTCATTCAGTTCAACACAAATCAACGGGGTTTCCATAAATAATCCTCAAATATCAACAGTGTAATCATCTTCCAAGAATAAAAGAATTTCAGAAAGATAACTAAATACGACTTATTAGTCAACTCCCAACATCTATACTAGTCTGACAAGCCTGTAAGAAAATCAATAAATCCAGCGAGCCATTGAGATATGCCCCAACTGACTCATACTCAGTTATCAAATGTAAATGATTTCGTGAAACCAACATCAGACATCACGTCCTCGGAACACGAGGACTCACCACAACAGAGGATGTAGAACAGTGTGCCCGAAGAATCACTGTTGAACCTGGAACTGAGCACCTGAACCTACATTCCGCGAAAATTCAGCCCACATCCGAAGATGTGGGTCAGTACCATGAAAAGGAATCGAGTATATGGGGGTGTATGCAGTTGTATAAACATCATCATCATAAATATTTATAAGAAATATGCAGAAAGTATGAAAGACTCACATAGCCCAAAGAAAATCATCATAATCATGAGAGGATGAAATAAGTACAATAACACATATGAGTCATCATTTAATTTTTCAATCACTTTCATTTCATCAAGAATATCAATTCTCATATTGTAAATATCATTTAAATCTTTTGAAAGAATAACTTTCACAATTCTACTTCCAAATCACTTCACCATTCACCATAGACACAAGGAAACACACACACACTGGGAGATCCTATAACCGACACCATGTGAGCTACATGGAGTCCAACTTACAACCCACATTGGGGAGACTCATCCTATCCTTGCCATTGGAGTAGAACTATCGATATCAAATTCACACAAACTAGTGATCACTATATAAATCAGCCTCAGGCTCACTCCTATGGGGGCAGACTAGCGATCACTATATAAATCAGCCTCAGGCTCACTCCTATGGGGGCACGTAGTTCTAAGGAAGTAAGGTCACTTTATACCTCCTAGTCGGTGCTAAAGATATCTCCTGGACTTAGCTCAGATCATTTCAAAGACAATCCACAGCAAAACAATTTTAGTAATATATAAATATACATCGGGAGCCATCATGCTTCCCATCTATCAAAATCAACCACGTTGTGGATTTCTTTCACACTCGAGTTCAAAACAACTCCATTAAGACCGAAAGGTCAAATCATTCAAAATATCTCAAATATTCAACATCAACGTGCTTATAACACACTTTTTCAAAAAACACAATTTTCAATGGCGATTCACGACTCAAATATCAAAATCGTGATAAATATCATTCAAGATTCATGCTTTATATCTCCACACATGTAAATTCATCTTTCAAAATCATAAATATCAAGATTTCATAATAATCATCATAAGATATGGGTTCATGCTTCAAATTCGTAAAAATCAAATAAAAATCATGCCTTTGTAAAAAAATTACTTTTGGGCACAAGAATGAAAGAGAGTTCTTGTTGAAAAACTCCACATACCTTGAATGATGAACTTTAGATCGATACTTATTTTTGAGATGTTAATCATTCCTTTTAATGATGGTTCTTGGAGTTCTTGAACTAGGAACTTAGAATCTTGAATAAATTTGCAGAATTAATGGTTAACTTTGGAGGTTCTTGAAGTTGGATGCAGGAGCTTAGGGTTTTTATTTTTAAGGAAATTTGATGAAATATAACATATAATGCTTCTAATAGGATTTAATATAGGGTTTGGATAGATTTTGGGTGAGGGGAAATGACCAAAACGCCTCTAAAAATCAAAAAAATTCTCGAATCTGTTCTTTGGTGGACTATTTTGATAGTCTAAAGTAGATCAACCATAACATTTTACTCTGATATCCAAATTGGATGAAATCAATTTCATTAGAAAGAGGACTCTCATATATTTCTGTTGATATATATTATCTCACCCAGATCATTATGTATGAGGAGTTATGATCATTTTAAGTTGACCTAAAAATTTGCTTTTGATAGGCGGAAGTAGATCAACCATAACTTTTTGCTCCAATAGACAAATTGGATGAAACCAATTTCACTGGAAAGAGGACTCGCATAGATTTCCATTGATATATAGTATATCACCCAGATCATTATGTACAAAGAGTTATAATCGTTTAAAGTTGGAGCAAAAATATGCCAGGCCTGAGTACTTTTTCCTGCATGTTTTACTGTTCACTACTTTTCATGGTTCGATCAGAATGTTCATAACTAATCGCTTAGGTGTCGTTTTTGGATGATACACATATTGTTGGAAAGCTTATTCGATACTCTACACAATGATCAATCATAATCTAAGACATTCCACACAAAAAATTTATAATTCATTCTAGAAGATAGAACCCAACATGTTTATGCCTAAAATTTCAATGAAAAATTTCTCGAGGTATTACACCTAGGGTGTCTATGAAGTCGTGTCTAGTAGAGTCTTATGTAATGGTACAAAGACATCTGTACTTTTCTTTGAGAGGCTACAGGGCATTTAGGAAATGTCTCCATTCTTTCAAGTCTTAAATCATGCTATAGAAAAGTTCTCCATGAAACTTATACAGATTCTTATCTTTCTCTAGTCAGGCCATCTCTGCCTTATTTCCAAGGTATCAAAAACAGTTGAGCTTCATTCTCTATAGATAGTTATGGGACTGTAAGAGAGCTAAAAAGTATCCTATCAGTACTTTTGAGTTCTAAAAAATGAAGTACTTTATTAGGCCAGTAGAAATCGCTCACATAGGCTGAGTCAGATGTTCTTTTGAATTTCTCCTCATAATCCATAATGATAATCTATACTTCTCTATCTATGTTATTGAAGTAACATGTTTGGCAAGTTCCAGTTCCTCCCAAATAATGCTTTTATAATTGCTAGTAGAAGTTTTAGAAGTTTCATAAAGCGGCTTGAGAGGAGCCTTCTAGTATGTTATAAGTCCATCAGATTTGAAGTTATACCCTTGATCTTATGAGTTATTTAATTAAGACAGAGTAAGGTGTATTCTTAGAGTGTTGAATATTATGTGTCAAGTTTGTATCTCTTGTATTATGTAATCTTGTTGTCATTATGTTTGTGAATAATTAAAGTCTAGTGAAGTTGTGTGAGGCCTATTTTGATTCACTAGCATATTTGCTTTGTTATTCATCTAATTTTCTTGTTCAAAATACAAAACCAAAGTCTAGTGAAGCCGTTGAGGCCTATTTCGATTCACTAGCAACTTGTTATTTATCTTGTTGTTCTGGTGTTAGTTAAAAGTGTGGGTTTTTGTGTAGTGACAAAAGTAGTAATATTTAGTTGAAAGTCTTGTGTTAGTTGAACTTTTGGGTCTAGAAGTGTAGAGGCAAGAATGGTGGTAAGGGCGATTTATTGAATATGTATAGATGAATTTTTGCTTATGATTGAATTAGTAATGAAGTGATATACCCTTGTTTGTTAGTTTAGTGAAGTTATAGAAGGAGATTATTAGTTAAGGAGGATTGTTGTTTGCTTGAAGTATGAAAAGAGTTATTAATGGTATTTGTTGTGCTAGGAAATTATAGGTTTTGATGGAAGTACTTGGTGGTTGAGTATTGTTAATTTAGGCTTTCCTGAGATTGCAAGAAGAAGTTTAGATAAAATTTATAGAGCTATGAAAGTAATTTAGGTGTGAATATGGGTAAATAGTAATGATGTGAAGAAGGAGGATATGTTAACAGATTATGAATAAGATAGGCCATATGATTATGATCGATTGTCATTGTGTACTAGTTTTTCTTAATGTTGTGTTCTATAGTTTTGAAGTGAAAATTGTGTGTGAGATTGGGTTGTAAATCATGTTTAGCTCTAGACATTAAGTTTGAATAGTTGATGGTTTGGTGGTTGATGCTAGTTATATGGAGGTGATCTAGTAGGCCTGAACAGTGTATGCAAGAGTGTAAAATCATGTGTTCGTAATTAAGTATGATGTAGAGATGTGCCCAAGGTGCTATGGGGCTGTATTATTTTTTGAGGATTATTGTATATTGTGTGGTTAGTAGTAACGTTGAGTTTCTAGGTGGAGAAAGGCTAGTTAGATAATTTATGTTGTTCTTGATAGCTAAGTTAAGGAGTTATGATTGAAGATGTTGAGTCTTTTTAGTATGATTTTATTCTCATGATTTGGGAAAAGTATAAGTATAGAAGTGTGATATTGGTAGGCTATGATTATGTGATTAGAGACATAGGTATGGTTGCAAATGAGAGTGTAAGTCTTTGATGAGGATTATTGAAGCTAGAAAGTTAAGGATGACATATGGATGGGTTGTTCAAGAATGAAGTTGGTAAGTTCAAAATTAGTTTATTCTTATGAGTTTAGGATTTATTTGTAGATCTTAGAATGATGAAATTATGGCTCAATCTCGGGAATATGTGAAGTATGCCTTTAGGGGTATTTGTCTTAAAGTTATATGTGGTTTTAATGATAGGCTTGAATGTCATATTGGGTGTAAGATGATATATGCAATATGCACTAGTGAATCCATATCAAGAGTTTTAAATTAGTCATTGAAGTGGTAAAGCATGTTATGCTTAGGGTGTGAGCTCTACGAAGATATACAATATTGAACCTTGTGGTTTAGACTAGGATTGTGGTTTGGCATGTTATATCTTGTGATTTAGTGTTAGGCTTGATCACGGTCAGAGAACTTAGTTTAGTTTAGACCTTAGTAGAAAGATTTCGCAGTGCCAATATGAGAATTATAAGTTGAATCGAATGAGTATGGTATTTAAGTGGAATAGTATAGTTGAGAGAGCATTTGAGAAGTGATGTTAAGCTTGAAAGTAAGAAGTTATGTTGCCTACAGCCTAGCAATCCTATCCTAGTTTATGAGTTATATAATTATATTCCATGCTATAGAGTTATATCAATGTTGTAATTCCTTTAGTCAAATGTCTTGTTCAGAGCATGCCCAAAATTCTTTGCTCCCTAATGTCAATAGAATTTTATAGAAAAGTGCTGAAGAAATACTCCATTTGAGTATGGGTAGTCAGTATGATCCAGTCCATATAGCCTGTAATATAGTTTAGCAAGCAAGTAGATAAGCTCCTATAGATTCTTAATTTCCAGCTAGTCTTACTATCCGCGGTCTTATACGTATGTACATTCCAAGAGGCAATGTGTTTGTGTCCTATTAAATTATGAATTCAGCTCAGTTCATGCATCAATTTCAGTTTCAGATATTAAGTCATGATTCAGTTTGTAAGTATCCTGTGTAGTATCATAGTCTCTTCCTAGTATTTTCATCAAATTATTATCATTCGGGGACGAGCGATCCCAAGAGGGGGATGTTGTAATACCCTAATTTTTCATGTCATAAACCTCTCATCCTTTCTCATGAGATCAGATCCAGTGCAAAGTAATGGTTTCTCATAAGTTGACACTCTTGTTTCTATCTTAGCCGTATAGTTATTTTTCTTGAGGATTCATGCACTTGCAGACCAGTTCAGTAGCTCATTATTCTTGAGATCCAGTGATTCAGTTCTATCAGTTACACAT
>NC_061113.1:71945746-71962331 GCF_002878395.1 Capsicum annuum | reverse complement strand
CCAAGAGGGGGATGTTGTAATACCCTGATTTTTCATGTCATAAACCTCTCATCCTTTCTCATGAGATCAGATCCAGTGCAAAGTAATGGTTTCTCATAAGTTGACACTCTTGTTTCTATCTTAGCCGTATAGTTATTTTTCTTGAGGATTCATGCACTTGCAGACCAGTTCAGTAGCTCATTATTCTTGAGATCCAGTGATTCAGTTCTATCAGTTACACATGATAGCTTGAATACTAAGATTCCTCTGTGTTTCAGGTTAATTATCCACATTCGAGGACGAATGTTCCCAAGGAGGAGTTAATGTAATACCCCGTATTTTTGTGCTAGAATTCTAACCGCCGTTCCGGCACATCTAAGCTATAATACAAGTGATTCTCACTTGAATACAAGTTTCATGATCATTATCCTAGTCTATGGAGTAGTTTAGAGGTGAAAAATGTTCATAGCAATGACCTAGAACAAAGTTGAGCTAAAACCAATTGATTCATCCAAAGTCTGACATTCAATTCTACAAGGGACAACTTCAAATATGTATATCTCTTAATATACATTGAATTTTTCATCCCAAGACCTATCAAATTGTATATAGTTGAATTAGATTTCCAATGATACCAATTTCGCAAAAATCTGATACCTGAGCGAAGAGTTATACCTATTTTCATGAGAGGCAGTAAGGGTGTGCGATGGGCAATGCCCCGCCCAATCAAATGTGTGCGATTGGGAGTGCGAGGCATACTTAAATGTCTTCCATAAGGTGTGCGACACATACCTTAAGGTCTGCCATGGGTTGTGTGCCGCATACCTCACTTCCAAGTGCCAAAAACACCCCTATATATGTCTATAACACGGGATTAAACTCCCATAACACCAAAATAAGTTTAATTTCTCTCAAAATCACCAAGAACATTCATTAGGGTTTCAACCTAAATATTCAAATATCTCAAGATTCAACCATGAGTTTTCAATAATTCTTCGAGATTCGAAATCCCCATTCCGAGGGCTATAAGAAACAATCATTATTTTCCTGAATAGAGTCCCAAGGTCAAGAGTTCATTCAAAGCTTCAAGTTTAAGGTATGTGGGGTTTTTCAACAAGAACACCCTTTCGTTCTTGTGCCCAAATTGATTTTTCTTTTATGAATATACATGATTTTACATGTTTCGATATGAATTTGAAGCATGAATTTATACCCTATATGGTTTTACATGAGATTATGATACTCTCTATGTTTTGGAAGTTGACTTGAATGAGAATGATGACATTTTTGTACATAAAGCTGAATTTTCCAGATTTTAAGGTAAGTTATATATATTTATGATGAAAAGCATGAATCTTGAGAAAATTTAATATGATTTTGATGTATGAGACCTTGAGTCCTAATTGGGATTGTACTTTGAGAAATTATGTGCTATAAGCACAATGAGATTTGAATGCCAAAGCTAATTTTCTTTACCAAGATGTATGATTATAAAGCTGAAATTTTAAGTTTTAAGTGATTATTTTTGTGCTTATGTCATAAAGTATGAAACTTTGGAAGGTTTTATGGTGATATTGATGTATGAGTTTTTGGAAACCTATTTGAGATTATTATTTTGAGAAAATCATGTTTTATAAACACCTTGAGTTTAAATAATTTGAGATAATAAAAAAGCTTTAACCTTTTGGTCATAAAATGGGTTGTTTTTTAAACCAAGATGAGAAAAGAAATGCACTTTTATTGATTATTATAAAAAGGATAGCATGATGGCTTCCGTTGTGAATTGTTGAATTGTTTATTTGTGAATTTTATTTTGCAAAGATCTGAGCTAAGTACGGAAGTAGTTTTTAGCACCGAGCGGGAGATATAGCAAGATTGGTACTTCCCTAGAACTACGTGTCCCCGTAGGTTGTGAGCCTGAGGGTGATTTATATAGTGATCACTAGTGTTTGGATTGATGATTTAAGGTCCTACTCCGATGGCAAGGATAGGACAGCTCTCCCCAATGTGGGTTAGATGTTGGACTACATGTAGCTCACATGGTTTATGTAGGTTGTAAGAGACTCCCAATGTGTGTGTGTGTATTCTCCTATCTACTATGAAAAGTCTTATTATTCTATCTGAGATGAAAACATATTTGTTTGAAAGACTGAGTTTGAGAAAGTCATTGTTTTCAAAAGATTTAATGAAAATATATTCCAAAGAGAATTGTTATGAGATTTGATTGCTTTGATGATTTGGAATCGAGATGGAAGTGAATTGAGATTTATTATGATGACTCACATGTTTCACCAGATATATTTTACTCTCTTATGATTATGATTATTTTAATTCAAGCTAAGTGACTCATTTATATCAGCATGCATAATTATAAACTGTGATGATATTAAGATATTATTTTATATATGCATTGCACCCCCATATGCTCGGTACATTTCCATGGTACTGACCCACATATTCATATGTGGGCTACATTTTCTCGGAATGTAGGTATAAGGTATAGTGTACATCTTCAGATCTAGTCAGTTCGCGGCATCTAGTCAGCAGGTGATGAGTCCTTTTAATTCAAGGGCTTGAGTTAGTTATACAGTTCGAGAAGTATTGTATTTTCTTTATCCAGCCATATTGAGTTGGGATAGTCGGGATTCATGACCCAGCTACCTACAGTCAGTACTAGTAGAGGCTTCATAGACAGTCAGTAGAAGTTGATGTATTCTATTTCAGTTTTGGTTGTAAAAGCAAAGTTGTAATCTTGTAAATTTAGTTTTGTATCTATCATATTCAGAAAAGAGTTATTTTCCACAGATTTGTATAGATTTACACTTTTGATTCAGTTGCTTATAAGTTATGCCAGTATAAGGGTTAGCTTGGGGTCATTTGTGATCCTAAGAACCGTGTGACATCTCAGGACCTGATTTCGGGGCGTTACATAAGTCATGATGACACCTACTAAAACCCGCCAGCAGATAAGCCAACACCGTAACCCAGAGCTAAGGCAATGGTTTACTTTGGTAGAAATGCCCGATAAGGGACATAATAAATAAACACAATCATAAGCAACAATGTTTCACAATAAAAAATCAACTATGGATACCAATCCCACGACCTGGTAATATCAGTACAAGAGCATCCAAGTACGACAATAGGAAATACAACTCAGAGCCTAAATAGTCTATATAATCATCTTGAATACAAAAGACTGAATAAAGATAGGAGGGAAATGTGCGACTCAAAACTCCAATAGCTCACCCTGTCTTCAGAAGATCAAAATTATAAGATCTTAACTCAGCGGTGGCAACTAGTACTCGGGTCTGCACTAAAAATGTATAAAAGTATAGTATGAGTACCAAAACAATGGGTACTTAGTAGGCATCTTTGTCCGACTGAGCTAAATTATGATAGACAGATGATATAAAGAAAGATGATATTTATAATTCAAGGTACACAATCAAATATGAATCGTCTTTATCATCACTATACAACATAACTAACAAACTAGAATAATAATACGACATTTCATATCAATACATACCAAAATCATCATATAAAATAAGTAATCGATCCGAAAGCATAAAGAAATATACATAAAATCACAACCGCATATATCAAGTTCAACGCTCTTACAACCATTAGGCCATAAAGTAAAAGAACTCACCATGGCATCCCATACCGCTGGGAAGTACACTCAAAAGAACATAAAGTAAGGAACTCATCATGGTATCCCATACCATCGGATAGTGCATTAATAGATCAAATCATCAACATATCAATATTTATATATATACCTTTATATATATATATATATATATAACCAACTCACATTTATCCACAGTTTCCACATTTCCCATCAACGTCATTTTCCAAGATCCATAATCTTCATCAATTACCGCAACTGAAATAACATATACCAAGGTAATCATAATCATAGTCATGTAGCCATTAAGATATCTATGATATTTATACACTCTATCTAGTCATTATTGACTAACTAAAGTTTATTATCATTAGGCTACTAATTCATTAGTCCTTAAAGGGTCTCCATTATGGCCTAACTGATTCTTTACATAAACCTCAATCATAAGATAACACTTACCATTATTCAATAAATAGCCGATATCCATGTCTAGTCAAGGTGCACTACTAATCCATATATGCCATTTGGCCAAAACTTACTTCTAGATATCATAGGCGCAAAAGTCATCATATAGGAACAAAGTTACTTATCATCAAATGTAGACATCCATCTATCAACCAATGCCTCTTACTATCTAGCATCATAATCCATAAATCCTCATTTAACAACCCAACGACATTATACTTTAGTCATCAATACCATTAATCATCACCATTGACCACATAACAACCACAATTGCTAGTTATCACATTTCAACTATCAAGGTCCATTACTTAGTATTCTAGACTTCTAGGCATCAAGTAAGATAGTCACTTAGTAGTCAACTAGTTACCACATCACTCATTTAACTAGGCAATATTCCTTAGTTAATCCCTTTATATAAGCCAAACATACCCACTATGTGAATGCTTATTTCTACACAAGAATCCACCACTAGTTCGCCTTAACTCTTTATTCAGCATATTCTATTTCTACTCTCCATTTAACATAAGTGAGAATCACATCATTAAACAAGTGTTTAGGATTAGAGAATTATAACCAACATCCCAAGATTAACATCATATCTTCAAGGAACACATAGATGTAATCATATAAAGGCATAATCACATATAAACATATGTACACATGTTTACCATACATAACATCAATATATCCTCTAGATGTACTAGACATCATAATATCATCAACATATCTTTTGAATATACCAGGCATCATAATATCATTAATATATCCTCAGGATGTACCGGGCATCATAATATCATCAATATATCCTTCGAATTTATCGGGCATCATCATAACATCAATATATCCTTTAGATGTACCGAGCTTCATAATATTAATAATATATGCTCCGAACTTGTCTAGAATCATAATATCATCAATATATATCCTCCGGATACACCTAAAATTATAATATCATCAATATATCCCCCGAATATACCGAGCATCATCATACCATCAACATGTCCTCCGGACTTATCGGGAATCATTATATCATCAATATATCCTCCGGACTTATCAGGCATCATAATATCATCAATATTAATCATAGCATCAATATTCATCATAACATCAATACATATATGCATGTAGTCGAATAATTGACAAATACAGGCCCCACAATAATAAAGTGTAAGAGAAGCAAAGGAAGATATATCATACTATCCCACCAATCATTATCAACACATTATAATTATAAGTTTATGAACATGCATATCCATATGTTATAAGCATTTAACACATTATTGAGCTTGATATGATTATTAGCACGGTCAATTACAAGCCATGGTAATACTTTCTAGAATCTTTCTTATTAGGCATGATCCATAATATTAGTAAAAAGATATTCTTTGGCACAAACACTAGTTTAGTCACTAGGCTTGAGCATATTATGAGTAATGACGTAATTCAAGGCTCACATAGTAAACTAGCCAAAAGCTAAGTGATAGAATAGCAGTAGGTTAAATTTACAAGACTTTCCAATGCTATCCGAGTAATGATAATAAGATAATCAATCAAGTATGCACATGATTTCTAAAATCAACATCATGAATAGCCCACTTACCGGGTTTAGCCATCGTATTACCAAAGAATATTCTAGGCATTTTCTCAAGTATCTAGGTCACTAATAAAGTTACATAGTTCAAGCTTAAGGCGGGGCAAGTTCTACTTCTAATATCCCACATTATCTTCTTCAAGTCTATATTCTACCCAAAATTAGACTAAGTTACCTAAATCATGTCTCAAATGTTTATCAATCCACACTAGTTCTATAGGACAATCTTTCTCAAGTATTTCTCTTAAGTCATCCAAACATTTAAGGCCAATTTCATAACTAGGCACATCTAGGTCAACTTACTCTTAAGATGAGTGAACAAAGTCACTATTGTCTATCTAGAGCAGCTAGAGCATTCTCATGATATTCATGAGATAATAAGTCCAGCTAACCAAGGTTCTAGACTATGGCTCAATTATCACACTTTGTGTGTTTAAAAGCCTAAGTGATTCCACTAATCATAAACACTACCATCTACCAATTTAACATCCAAGACCCCACCTAATCTTATCAAGATATCACAATTATACTACACTAAAGCTCAATCTAATACAAGTAAGCCTAACCTACCTTGAATCCAAATAGCTTATGAACCAAAAATCTTTGCTTTCCCTTTTCTTGAAGCTTCATCAATGAGCCACACTATTAAAAACATAATATATATGTTATTACAAGAATAATAACATCCATATTGTGCCATTGTGCTTAGGGTCCAAAATGACACCAAAATCCCCCAAGTGGATCCCACATACAAACAATGAGTTTTCGCACCAACCCATTGTTTGAAATACCATCAGGGAGTTATATCCCTCAAGCAATTTGTGCAAAACAACCATATTTGGGGCTAAAATCAAGCCTCAAGTGATTGTGGGATTTTGGGTCAAACAAACAAGAATTCAACACTAAAATTAAGGGATTAATACCTTAGATTCAATGTTAATCATGATTAAGAAAGCTATTTAATCTCCTAATCAATACCCAAGACTCACTTTAAGGTCTACACTCTCTATTAGGATTTTGGGACTTAAGACAATGTAGGAAATGATAATTTTTGACCAAAAAAGGGTATTTATACAGCCCTTCCCAGGCCCTCGCTAGTGAGATCGCGTACCCACTTTAGCCAAAATCACGACATCACTATTACACCTATGACTTCGTGATCATGATATGTCACTACACTAGCTAATGGCTAAAACTTAGAATTTGATTCCAAGTTTTGGCCAAGGCCTTGGGATGCACTCGGAGTCCAATATGAGCAAACAAGATATGCGAACATACTAATTTTGATATTTCGGATGCATTGGCAAAGTCAAAATTTTCATTCGAGGTTGTTTTGTCCAAATATAGGCCTTACACTTGAATATCTAATTTATCATCTTTTTGACCAACTGGTAGAAATGAATTCGAGTGTAGCGGGACCTTAACCAAAGGTTTACCCAATCTAAAATTAATATTTTAGAGTTTTTCTCATAGTCATAATTTGTATTCAATATCATTTTAATGAATTTTTTGCTTGATGGCCATTTGGAACCAACGAAAACTTCTAAATGGGAAATTGGCTCTAAAACTGCATGGACTACTCAATAATTGAACTATTAATTCTAGAAAGTCATAAATGACTTGGGGAAGTAATAAAAAATCTCTACCGTAAAAAATAAGTGAAATCACGAAAAATAACCTGAAGAATCATTACAGATGTAGTGGTTTATCCCATTGCAGATAGCAAGTGGCTTAGCCTAGTCAATGCATGCCAAAGAAGAGTGGAATTATAGTAGTTCCTAATAAGAAGAATGAAATTGTGCCTATAAGATAAGTGATCGATTGGAAAGTTTGCATGGATTATAGAAAGATGAACACGTGGACCTAGAAGGACCACTCCCCATGCCTTTTTATGGTTTAGATGCTTTATAGGCTAGCATTCCAGGGTTTTTATTATTTTCTTAAGGGGAACATGGGTTACAATTAGATCACTATTGCTCTCAAGGAGCAAGAAAAGACGATGTTTACTTTCCTTATGGGACTTTTGCATTCAAAAGAATGTCATTCGAGTTATGCAATACTCCTGCTACCTTTCAGTGATGCATGATGTTTATATTTTTTGATATGGTTGAGGACACGATTGAGGTCCTTATGGATGATTTTTTAGTAGTTGAGGACTCCTTGGATGATTGTTTGACCAATCTGGCCAATGCACTGTAGAGATGTAAAGAGTGCAACTTGGTGCTGAATTAAGAAACAATTGACTTTATGGTAAAAAAGGTATTGTTCTCAGACATAGGATTTGCAAATAGGGTATTGAGGTGGACAAAGCTAAGATTGAGGTAATTGAAACGTTTCCACTGCCAGTGTCAATTGAAGGTATACAGAGATTTTTGGGGCATGCTGACTTTTATAGGAAGTTTATCAAAGGCTTCTCTAAAATTCCAAATCCTCTATGCAAGATTTTATATAAAGAGGTGAAATTTGTATTTGATGATGCATTCCTGAAAGCCTTCGAATGCGTTATGAAATAATTGATTTCATCTTCTATCATTGTGCTCTTTGATTGGCTTACAAAGTTTGAGGTCATGTGTGATGCGAGTGGAGTGGCCTTAGGTTATTTTTTGGGCTAAAAGAGAGACAAGATCCTTTATCCTACATTTTATGCAAGCAAGGCATTAAGCCCCACATAGGAAAACTACATAGTTATAGAACAAGAGTTACTTGAGGTAGTTTTTGCCTTTGAAAAATTTGTTCCTATTTAATTGGGACCAAAGTCATAGTTCATATAGACCATGAAGCCTTGAGTTATTTGATATAAAAAAAGATACCAAATTGAGATTGATTCATTGGGTTCTCTTGCTGCAAGAATTTGACTATAAGGTAAAGGATCGGAAAGGCACTAAAAACCAAGTTGCAGATTACTTATCTAGGCTTGATAAGAAGGCAATGGAAAAAATAGGGGACGAGCTTGAAATAGATGATACTTTTCAAGATGAGTGGGTCTTGGTAGCATCTCAAGACTTAATTGTAATACCCCAAACTTTCTTTAAGTCAAATCTAGTCTCCAGAAGAGTTAGTGATGACTTACTAAATGATTAATGTTTAAATCAGATAGAATTTCCCCGATTTTAACTTTTTTATCATGTGAGAAATTGAATTAGCTTTCCAACAATACCAATTTCATCTAAATCCGGTATCGGAGTAAAAAGTTATGGATATTTTACAGAGAACTATTGGAACCACCCAGAAGTGATGGTCAGACCGATGGACCATCGAGCTAGCTACGGACCGTCGAACTAGCAATGAACCGTTGCCCAAGCCATCGCGACTAAGGCAGTGAACCCATCTTCTGGCTAAGTATGACGGTCAGGACCGATGGACCGTCGAGCTAGCAATGGACTGTCACCCAAACTGTCACAGACGAGTCAGGAAGTTTAGGTTCTAGCCAAGTACGACGGGATAAATCGATAGACCATCGAGCCAGTGATGAACCATCGCCCAAACTAACGCCACTTTTGATTAGTGATTTTAAGCCATTTTTAAAAGGGTATTTGGGTATTTTTCCACCCGTTTTGACCCCTAATTATACAAGACCAGAGCTCATAACTTCATCATTCATCCACAATACCAATTAGGGTTTCTCTCAAAGATCAATCCCCAAGAACAAGAAATCCTAGGTGTCTAATCCCAAGGAAAGAATTCAAGCTTTCATCCCCCAATCTTTAAGAAATCATCCACCCAAGTATATAAAGTGTTGATTCATGGGTTTGTTGCACCCATGAAGCTCAAGAATCCCATTTTAAACTCATGAATTGCGATTTCCATGCGGTGAGTTGATTTTAATTATGTTGGTTTGGTTTTATGAATCCCAAGCTGGAGTCTTTATGTACTTTTCATGAAATTATGCTAGTATGTGGGCTAAAAACTTTTAAATTGAGTTGATTAAAGTAACTATGAAGTATGAACTAGTGTCTATGCCCAAACCTAAGGTTGTGCATACAATATGTTTGATAAAATGCTCAAGAGAATAAGAATCATGCTTTATGACTCAATTATGACCAAATTGATGAACCCATGCCTTACCCTTATGTACAAAATGACTTCCATGTTATTGTGATGCATTGAAATTGTTTGATGGATTTATTTTTAGATTAGCCCTATGAAATTATGACATGTTTATATGCATTCCTATTCATGTACCAAACAAATATAATCAAGTGACTCATGAAATCCCCCAATGATTGTATTTGGGATTGTTGATTATGGTCATGAGTCTAGGAAGTATTATGTCTTGTCAGTTTCATGCTATCGAGTCCTGGGGGTACTTGTACCCGATAATTTAGCTGAGTGCCTAGAGCCAGTGTTAGTTTTCAGGACACTCTCAGTCAAGCCATGTTTAATAGAATTCAGTCAATCTCATGACTCAGGAAAACTTAGTAATCTCAGTCAGTTATCAGATCTCAGTAATATTCCACTAGTCAGTTGAACTTAGTGAACTCAGTCCAGTCAGTTCAGTATAATTAATTCAGTGTCTAATCAGATGGAAGTAGGATTCAGCACCGAGTGAGCCGAAGGAAGGGAACTCACCTGCGAATAGAGGGTGTGATTCTTAAAAACAATCCTTGTACTCCAGAACTACGTAGCCAGCATAGGTTGAGACATCTATCCTGTTAGATGAGGGTTGATAATGTGACTTAACCTGTTAGATGAGGGTCCTACTATTCTCTTTAGATTACCTGTTAGATTAGGGATTACTCATAGCTTGTCTTTACCAGTTGTGCGGTATTGACACCTTTCCAATTAGAGCTACATATTGGACCCCAACCCAATTATATTATCTTATTTGGGGAATGTCAGTTAGATGACTACTTCCTATAGTTACCATTTCAGTCTCTATCTCAGTAATAGAACTCAGATAGTTCTACAGAATTCAAGACTGTCAGATATAGTCACCCAGTTTAATATGGAACTCAACTAGTTCCATCAGAAATAGACTATCAGACACAGTCATTCAGATAATAGTATATCAGTTATATGAAACTTAAGTTATCAGTATTTAGATTCAGTGATGTCACGATCTCAGTTACAGTTCATGTATTCATGTATGTATTCTCATATTCATGTTATTTACTCAGTTAGTATTGTTCATGCATATAAACCCCTTGAATTCATCCTACCTCACTTGCATACCAGTACATTTAATTGTACTGATGTATTTACTCTATGGTGTTTTCATACCATACGTTAAGAAGCACGAGCTCCAGAGCATCCTTAATAGATCAGATGTTTAGTAGACAGATTAGCAGTAAGTACTCATTATTCGAGGATGTTATTATTTGACTATTTCATTCTTTCAGTACTTAGTTTATTTCAGTAGTTGGAGTTAGTTGGTATATGTTCCATCAACTCCTTATTCAGACAATTTAGAGGCTTTCAAACTAGCATGTTCAGACAGTTATTTCACTTTTGGTATGGTGATACCATATTTATACAGTATGTTATGCAGTGCTTAGTACAGATATCAATTATGGCTTGGCTAATGGTCCTTCGAGATTGTTAGCACCGTATAGCTTCTGAGTACCAGATTCGGGCGTTACAAACTTGGTATCAGATCCTAAGGTTCAGTAGTGTCTTAGAAAGTCTGAAAGCCGCATTTAGTAGAGTTTTGTGCATGGATGTATTGCATGCCACACTTATGGAAAGAAAGCTATGAGATGTTTTTGAAACAGTTTTCCTTATTTCAGTATTCATATTGTATGAGTGAGCATGAGCTCAAGTTAAACTATCAGTATAATCCCTTTCTTCCTTTCATTTATCGAACATGCCTCCCAAAAAGAGAAACAGAAATCAGTCAGCCTCTCAGCCCATCAAAGAAGACCCCTTGGATGGACATGTTTCTCATGCAGACTTCAGAGCTGTATTCACTACTCTTGCTAACTTAGTTGCTGCTCAGAATAAATGGCTAATTGCTATTCCGACCAAACTAGTGGCCAATTTAGCTACAGCCAGGATTCAAGACTTCATCCAAATGAATCCTTCATTCTTTTTTGGGTCTAAGTTAGATGAGGACCCTCAAGAATTCCTTGATTAGGTTTAGAAGGATACAGATATCATGGAGGTTACTACTTGTGAGAGTATTGATATAGCTGAATATCAGTTGTAGGATGTGGCTCACACATGGTTCAAGTAATGGAAGACAGAGAGGGCCGCAGATATATGGCCTATTGAGTGGAAGGAGTTTGCCACTATATTTCTAGATAGATTCTTACCCCTAGAGCTGAGAGAAGCTATGGTGTTAGAGTTTATCAACCACAGGTAGGGAAACATGATAGTAAAAGAGTATTCTCTTAAGTTTACTCAATTAGCTAGATATGCCCCTCATATAGTGGTAGACATCTGGGATAAGATGAGTAAGTTAGTTTCTAGGTTGAATGATAGTGTAGTTAATGAGTACAGATCTACAATGTTGATTAGTGAGGTGGACATAGCCAGTCTTATGATCCATGCTCAACAGATAGAAGATCGGAAGATTAAGATAAGGGAGAAGCAGAATAAGAGAGCAAGGACAGGTAGTTTTAACTTTGCTCAGCCTAAGTCAGTAGGTGGAAGTCGTTCTCAGTTTTGCCCAAATTCATTCGTTCCAGCTTCTTCCTTAGCCAGTTCTCTAGTGCCTAAATTCAGAGACGGAAATAGAGATAGGGCGCCAGACTCTAAGTATCAGGGCAGTGTTAGCAGTGCCTGAACCTATCCTCTTTGTCAGACATGTGGCAAGCACCATCAGGGTACTTGTAGAGCTGCCAGTGATGTTTGCTTTGGATATGTCAAGCCAAGTTACATAGTCAGAGATTGTCCCCAGCCAAGTCCTCAGGGTCAGTGTAATCGCCCTCCAGCTCAGTTCGATCGCCGAAATCAGCAGGGTGCCTCTTCTAGTGCTAACAATGGGCAACACCCAAATAGACTCTATGCTTTTCAGTCCCGATAGGATCAGGAAAATTCTCCTGATGTGGTCATTGGTACATTACAGATCTTTTGTGTACATATTTATACTTTGATAGATCCAGGAGCTTCCTTATCTTTTGTTACTCCTTATCTAGCAGTTAATTTTAGAGTTAGTCCCAAAATTCTAGCAGAGCCCTTCTCATATCTACCCCAGAGGGTAAAACCATCATAGCCCGATGGGTATACATAAACTATTTGGTTATGATATTTTAGAAAGTCATATTAGCAGACTTAGTTGAATCAGAGATGATTGATTTTGACTTCATTCTGGGCATAGATTGGCTTTATTCCTGCTAAGTCACAATCAACTACAAAAATAAAATTGTCCAGTTTTAGTTCCTGAATGAACCTGTCCTAAAGTGGAAGGGTAGTGCTTTAGTTTTAAGAGATCAGCTTGTTTTCTACCTCCAGGCACTAAAAATAATATCTAAGGGATGTGTCTATCATCTTGTTTGAGTTAAGGACTCTAGTTCTGAAACTCCAGTATCGGATCAGTCCCAGTAGTGAATGAATATTCTAATGTCTTTCCCGAAGATCTTCTTGAAATTTCTCCTAAAAGGGAAATAGACTTTGGCATAGACTTTCTTCCAGATACTCAGCCCATATCTATTCTGCCATACAGAATAACACTTGCAGAACTCAAAGAATTAAAAGATCAGTTGAAGGATCTCCTAGATAAGGGTTTCTTCAGACCCAATGTGTCCCTGTTGGGCGCACCAATCTTATTCGTGTGCAAGAAAGACCATTCTCTTAGAATGTGTATAGAATACCGCCAGCTTAATAAGGTTAACATTAAGAACAAGAATCCACTTCCCCGAATTGATGACTTGTTCAATCAACTTCAGGGTGCCAACTATTTTTCTAAGATAGACCTCAGATTAGGCTATCATTAGCTCAGGATAAGAGAATGTGATATTTTTAAAATAGCTTTTTGTACTCGGTATGGTCACTTTGAATTTTTAGTTATGTCCTTTAGTCTTACTAATTCCCCAGCAGCTTTCATGGATTTGATGAATCGTGTGTTGAAGTAGTACTTGGACAAGTTCATCTTAGTCTTTATAGATGATATTCTTGTCTATTCCTGCAGTGAGCATAATCATGCAGACCATCTAAAAATAGTATTGCAGACTCTCAGAAATCATTAGCTGTTCACTAAATTTAGTAATTGCAAATTTTGGCTAAGATCAGTAGAATTCCTTGGTTATATCGTCTCCAGTGATGGCATTAGAGTTGATCCTCACAAGATCAAAGAAGTGAAAACTATCCTAGACCTATCTCTCTATTAGATATCAAGAGTTTATTGGGTTTGGCAGGCTATTACCATCGGTTTGCTGAAGGATTTTAGTCTATTGCATCCCCTATGTCCAGATTGACTTAGAAAAAAGTTTAGTTTCAGTGGTCAGATTCATGCAAAATGAGTTTACAGGATTTGAAGACTCGACTCACCTTAGCCCCAGTTTTAGCTCTTTTAGATGGTTCAGATGGGTTCTGTAGTACCCCATACATCTACCTAGCTTGAAATCATTCTGAGCATATTAGAAACTTACTTTGAAAGATGAATCCACTTTTATATATATGGAATTTTTAATATTTTCACTTTTTTTTGAGTGTAAAATTGAATAAGCTTTCCATCGATACCCATTCTGTCAAAATCCGACATCGAAAAAGAAAGTTATGGCTGAAATATAGGAAGCAGTCAAAATTACCCAGGTGCGACGGTGAGAGCCGACAGACCATCGAGATAGCGATGTACTATTGCCCAAGCCATTACAGCAGAGGTAGTGAGACCAAGTTCTACCTAAGGAAAATGGTTCAGGTCGACGGATCGTCGAGCTAGCGATGGACCATCATTGTAACACCCCATATTTTGGGCTAAAACAAAAATCATTATTTCTATGCATAGATGATACAAAAGACATAAATACTATGCAAATTTTCCATGTTAATCAATAATGTAGTGTGTAAAATTGAATGAGCTTTCCGTTGATATAAAATTCACCCAAATTCGATACCCGGGCAAGATGTTACGGCTAATTTTAGTCCTAGTCGTAAAACACCGTCATTTTGGTACTTGGCGCGTCGCGGAGGTGGTCTATTTAACAATTGTCAAATTTCAGTAGCATAGTGCGATTGTGGTGCATCGCGCTAAAGTTCTAGGTCCCAACCAGTGGGACAACGTGATGGAGCCGCGTCAAGGTGACACCAAGAATCCCATTCGTCATTTTCCAGGGAGCCACCGCGATAGTGGCACATCGCAGTGGCCCATAAAATCAGGCTCCTAGTTATATTTTATTCCGTCTCATTAAGGGTATGTTGGGTAATTTCCACTCCCTTTATCAGCTTAAACATGGGATTTTTCTCCCAAGTGACCACATTATTCATATTTTCTTCAAAAATTCACAAGAAACTCTCTCTAGGATTTCAAACTAAAAACCCAAATATCCTAAGATTTCATCGTGGGTTTTCATAATTCTTCGAGATTTGAAATCTCCATTGCGAGGGCTACAAGAAGCACCCATCAATTGTTCAAATAGCATCCCTAAAGCATGAGTTCATTGAAGAGTCATAAATTAAGGTTCGTGGGATTTTCCTAAAATCTCATGGGCATAGAAATCATGATTTTAAGAATGGGGTTTTGAATTTATGAATATAATCATGTTTTAGAAGTTTTGACGGTATTGTTTTAGTCTTTAGATCTTCCCCCCAATTGATTGGAAATTGTATATATGTAAGCACGCGTTTTAAAGATTGATGATTAAATTGAGAGCATGACTCATGAAAAATCCCTCTCTTGTTATAATTTTCCTTTACTCATGATATACTATGGATTGTTTCGAAATGCATCTTGAAGAGCATGATACGAAATGTCTTGATTTATACTATGACTTGTGTGTAACGCCCCGCAACCAGGTTCCGGAATGTCACATGGTGCTTAAGGCTACAATTAGCCCCAATCTAACCCTTTGGTCCTTCTACTTCATATATTATCTTTCTTAAAGATAAAAAGCATGAACTCAACACTGTGACATCATAAAATGAGAAATATGAATGAAATACTTGGTCTGAACAAACTACAACTCAAAGAAAATCTCGAAGTGCTGATAATCTGATGACTAGTGTGACAAACCTCTACTACTCTAAACTAGAGTGCCATTGGCACAGGTCTCCAACTGACTCATACTCAACTACAAAGAATAAAAAAACTACTAAATAAAACTGAAAGTCTGAGAATAACTGGTCCCTGAAACATGAGGACTCACCACGGCTGATATGTAGATAGGAGTGCTCGAAAGGATCATTGGTGAGGCTGAGTTGGGCACCTGAACCTACATTGCGAGAATATATGGCACACAGATAAAATATATGGGTCAGTACTTTGGGAATGTACTGAGCATATGGGGTAGTGTGCAATTAAAATACTCAATATCATAAGCTTTTATAGAAAACCTGCATGGTGTAAAACATGTTCACATAGCTTGAAATAAATATATGCCACAAGACTCATAAATAATCATGCTTTTACTTAAAACCTTAAATTATCACGACACCTGAAATTATTAGGACCATAGCTTTCCAAAACACTGATACTTTCAAAACTTTGTAACTTTAAGACTAAAACTCTTTGAAACTTGGAAGACTTTAGAACTTAGAGAACTTTAGGAACTTAGGGAGTTTCTCTTAATTGAGATAAACCATGTGAGCTACATGGAGTTCAACGTCTTATCCACGTTGGGGAGAGCTGTTCTATCCTTGCCATCGGATAAAACCTTAACTTTAATGATCATTATCTTAACACACTTGGGGTGAATCAGAAACCTACGGGGGCACGTAGTTCTAGGGCATGAGACCTCGGAATCAAGCCCAACTCGGTGCTAAATACTACTCCCCTACTTAGCTCAGAACTTTAGAAAATCCACCTTAAAATAATTCAACAA